>NW_023305601.1:63193-70975 GCF_011077185.1 Oxyura jamaicensis
CCCCGGTACCTCTCCTTGAGGCCCTGCAGGGAGTCGCTCCACCAGTCTATCTCCCGCTCACACTCCCTGATATCCCTCAACCTCTCCACCTCCTCCTTGAGCTCCGCCACCATGTGGACCAGGTCATCCACCTGCTCACACCTCACACACGCAGTTTCTCTGCCTCCCACCGATGGCAGCAACAGGCTCAGACACTCCCTGCATCCGGTGACCTGAACCGCTGCACTTTTTAACGGGTAGTCGGTCTGGGTGCATACCGACTTCCTGGAGAGCCCACCGTGCCTGGTGGAGACCATTATCGCCTCGCTAACGGCTGTCTTTGAGGAGGTGTTACGTATGGGCGGGGGAGAGTGCTCCGCCCTTCCTGCTCGCCCTGCCTGCGCTAACTGCCGCGCTAATTGCCGCGCTAACTGACGCGCCACGCCCTGTTTGCCTGTCCTGGTCACCGCGCTCCTGGTCGCTCGCGCTCCCTCGGGGCAGCTTTTGAGCGGCTGGGGGAGGGGGCGCTGCTGGCTCCACCTACGCCTCGTCAGCCTCCCTCACGAGGGCTGCCGGGTCCTGGCAGCTCCCTCGAGTAGGCTCGATGCCGGAAAAATTAGCCCTGCCTGGCCCGATCCCCCGCTCCTCTGCAGAACGCGTCTGCCCCGGAGCCGATCCCTCGGCAAATGGCCTATTTTATATTTTATATATTTAATATTTTATATATTTTGGAATATGCAAGGCAATTACTTTGCATCACTGACAGTCTCTAATTTATGCTGCTGCTTATTATGCAGCGCTTCAGCCAGGCAGGCACCCAAGCCATTGCCCCTGTAGAAGAACAACCTGAGATGTGCTATTTGGGTATGAAATAGGTACTGGAGTCCATCATGGCACTGGAAAGCTGCAGTCATACATCACTGCATGACATAATTTTTCATCATCTTCTGCCAGCTGAGCTGTGATGAAGGTGTTAGTAAGTTTGCCAATTGTCAGATCATAAAACTGATCATCAGAGTTCAACAAAAATGTGCAAAACTTTGAAAGCAAGCCAGGCTTTCAGGTTGCTCCAGCAGTGTAATATTGGCCTTCAAGTTTCCGATCCCTCAACAGGAGCCTCGGAGGAGGTGCAGGCAGCCCCCTGTGCCCTGCGTGTCCATGCTGTGTCCACCTTAACATCGTGTCCTATGTGCTCCTCCAACCATGTTTCCATTGAGCTTTGTGGTGGCCTCTCATTTCAGCAAGGCACTGAAGAGATACGCTTTGTGTTGTGCAGGTTTTCCAGTCATTTTTTAGAACAAAATGCAATGATGATGGAAATGTGTAACGGGATGAGATAACTAACCAGTACAACACAGTGGTTACATGAAGTAACAAGCATGAGAAAAAGCAAGCGAATGAAAGAGCATGACCTAGAACAGGAGAGGAGGGATTAGCAGATGCTGTGGTGGTTTTACTCAGGTGGGCGGCCGAGCCCCACCACAACCGCTCTCTCACTCCCCTCCTCAAAGAGGAACGGGGAGAAAATATGATGAAAGGGGCTCAAGGGTTGAGATAAGGATGATGAGATCGCACAGTAATTGTGATGGGCAAAACAGACTCAGCATAGGGAGATAGTAAGATTTATTGCCTATTACTAACGAGCTAGAGAAGTGAGAAACAAAGGAAAGAAACCAAAAGCACCTTCCCCCCCGCCATCCACCCTCTTCCACCTCCTCCCCCTGAGCGGCGCAGGGGAACGGGGGAAAGGGGGTTATGGTCAGTCTATAGCATTTCTTCTCCGTCGCTCCGTCTTAGTCACTCTTGTCCCCTGTGCTGTGGGGTCCCTCCCACAGGATACAGTCCTTGCTGAACTGATCCGGAATGGGCTTCCCACAGGCAGTAGCTCTTCAAGAACTGCTCCAGATATGGGTCCATACCACAGGGTCCATCCCTCGGGAGCACACTGCTCCAACCTGTGTCCCCCACAGGTAGCAGCTCCTGCCAGGTCACCTGCTCCTGTGTGGGCTCCTCTCCATAGGCTAGAGGTCCGGCCCAGAATCTGATCAGGCAGGGGTCTTCCACAGGCCACAGTCTCCATCAGTGCAGGTCCACTTGCCCCACTGTGGTCTCCTCCACGGGCTGCAGAGTGGAACCCTGCTCCACTGTGGTACTCCATGGGCGGCAGGGGGACATCCTGCTTCACCATGGTTCTCACCACAGGCTGCAGCGGATTTCTGCTCCGGCACCAGGAGCACCTCTCCCCCTCCTTCTTCGCTGACCTTGGCACCTGCAAGGCTGTTCCTCACTCCTGTCACTATCCCAGCTGCTGTGTGGTGCAGAGTTTTTTCTGTCTTAAATATGCTCTAACAGAGGCGCAAAACAACATCACTTATTGTCTCAGATCTGGCCAGCAATGGGGCAGACATGGGGCAGCTTTGAGATCCTTCTCACAGAAGCCACCCCTATGGCCCCCTGCTACCAAAACCTTGCCACATAAATCCACTAAAGATGCCTTTGCAGCAGTGTTCCTCTGCCACTCGTAGTGAAAGAACACTTAGGCATTTGGAGAGTAACCCTCGATGGCCTGGCACTTCAGATGCACAGAAGTATAAGGCTTTAGTAGACACCGGTGCACAGTGCACTGTAATGCCATCAACCTATAAAGGGCCAGAGCCCATCAGTATTTATGGGGTGACAGGGGGATCCCAGCAGTTAACTGTATTGGAAGCTGAAGTGAGTCTAACTGGGAATGAATGGCAAAAGCACTGTATTGTGACTGGCTCCATGCATAATTGGCATAGACTCTCTCAAGAGAGGATTTTTCAAGGACCCAAAAGGGTTCTGCTGGGCTTTTGGCATAGCTGCCTTAGAGACAGAGGGCATTCAACAGTTGTCTACCTTGCCCGGTCTCTCAGAGGACCCTTCTGTTGTGGAACTGCTGAGGGTCAAAGAACAAGTGCCAATCGCTATCACAACTGTGCACCGGCGGCAATATCGCACCAACCGAAACTCCCTGATCCCCATCCATGAGCTAATTCGTCAACTGGAGAGCCAAGGAGTGATCAGCAAGACTCATTCACCTTTTAATAGTCCCATATGGCCAGTGCGAAAGTCTAATGGGGAGCCAAGGAGACTAACAGTGGACTATCGTGGCCTGAATGAGGTCACACCACCACTGAGTGCTGCAGTGCCGGACATGCTAGAACTCCAGTACGAACTGGAATCAAAGGCAGCCAAGTGGTACGCCACAATTGATATCGCTAATGCATTTTTCTCCATTCCTCTAGCAGCAGAGTGCAGCCCACAGTTTGCTTTCACTTGGAGGGGAGTCCAATATACTTGGAATCGGCTGCCCCAGGGGTGGAAACATAGCCCTACCATTTGCCATGGACTGATCCAGTCTGCGCTGGAGCGGGGGGAGCTCCTGAACACCTGCAGTACATCGATGACATCATTGTGTGGGGTGACACAGCAAAGGAAGTTTTCGAGAAAGGGAAGAAAATAGTCCAAATCCTTCTGAAGGCCGGTTTTGTCAAAAATAAAACAAAGTTAAAGGACCTGCATGAGAGATCTAGTTTTTAGGAATAAAATGGCAAGATGGACATCGTCAAATCCCAATGGATGTGATCAACAAAATAACAGCTATGTCTACACCAACCAGCAAAAAAGAAACACAAACTTTCCTAGGTGTTGTGGGGTTTTGGAGAATGCACATTCCAAATTACAGTCTGATTGTAAACCCGCTCTACCAAGTAACCCGTAAGAAGAATGATTTTGAATGGGGCCCTGAGCAACGACAAGCCTTTGAACAAATTAAGCAGGAAATAGTTCATGCAGTAGCCCTTGGGCCAGTCCAAACAAGACCAGATGTAAAGAATGTGCTCTACACCACAGCTGGGGAGAATGGCCCCACCTGAAGCCTCTGGCAAAAAGAGCCTGGGGAAACTTGAGGTCGACCCCTACGTTTTTGAGTCGGGGATATAGAGGATCTGAGGCCCGCTACACTCCAGCTGAAAAGGAGATATTGGCAGCATATGAAGGAGTTCGATCTGCTTCGGAAGTGGTCGGTACTGAAGCACAGCTCCTCCTGGCACCCCGACTGCCAGTACTGGGCTGGATGATCAAAGGAAGGGTCCCCTCTACACATCATGCAACTGATGCTACATGGAGCAAGTGGGTTGCACAGATTACTCAGCGGGCTCGAATAGGAAACCCCAGTCGCCCAGGAATCTTGAAAGTGATTATGGACTTTGCGATGTCATCAGAGGAGGAGGTGGTCCGTGCTGAAGAAGCCCCACTGTACAACAAGCTACCAGAAAATGAGAAGAGATATGCCGTGTTCACTGATGGGTCCTGTCGTATTGTGGGAAAGCATCAGAAATGGAAAGCTGCTGTATGGAGTGGTGGTTTTACACGGGTGGGCGGCCGAGCTCTACCACAACCACTCTCTCACTCCTCTTCCTGAAAGAGGCACGGGGACAAAATACGATGAAAAGGGCTAAAGGGTTGAGATAAGGATGATGAGATCACACAGAAATTATTGTGACAGGCAAAACAGACTCAGCCTAGGGAGGTAGTAAGTTTTATTGCTAATTACTGACAAGCTAGAGAACTGAGAATCAAAGGAAAGAAACCAAAAGCACCTTCCCCCCCCATCTACCCTCTTCCACCTTCTTCCCCCCGAGCGGCGCAGGGGAACGGGGGAAAGGGGGTTATGGTCAGTCTGTAGTGCTTCTTCTCCATCGCTCCGTCTCATCAACTCTCGTCCCCTGCACCGTGGGGTCCCTCCCATGGGACGCAGTCCTTGCTGAACTGATCTGGAGTGGGCTTCCCAAAGGCAGCAGCTCTTCAAGAACTTCCATATATGGGTCGGTACCATGGGGTCCATCCCTCAGGAGCAAACTGCTCCAACCTGGGTCCCCCTTGGCCAGCAGCTCCTGCCAGGTCACTTGCTCCTCTGTGGTCTCTTCTCCACAGGCTACAGGTCCGGCCCGGAATCTGCTCCGGTAGGGGTCCTCCACAGGCCCCAGCCTCCATCAGTGCAGGCCCACCTGCACCACTGTGGTCTCCTCCACAGGCTGCAGCATGGAGCCCTGCTCCACCGTGGTACTCCATGGGCTGCAGGGGGACATCCTGCTTCACCATGGTCCTCTCCACAGGCTGCAGGGGACTTCTCCTCCAGCACCTGGAGCACCTCTCCCCCTCCTTCTTGGCTGACCGTGGCGCCTGCAAGGCTGTTCCTCACTCCTGTCACTCTCCCTGCTGCTGTGTGGTGCAGCGTTTTTTCTGTCTTAAATATGCTCTAACAGAGGTGCAAAACAACATCACTTATTGGCTCAGCTCTGGTCAGCAGTGGGGCCCTTATCAAACATGGGGAGCTTCGAGATCCTTCTCACAGAAACCAACCCTATGGCCCCCTGCTACCAAAACCTTGCCACGTAAACCCACTGCATATGCTTTTGCAGCGGTGTTCCTCTGCCACTCGTAGTGAAAGAACACTTAGGCATTTGGCGAGTAAGCCAAGTCCTGCTCTGTCCCAAGGTGTTTGATTTACAACCAGCTGAAAATGCTGCAAAACCTTTTTAAGTATTTACAGCTTTCCTTTCCCCTGTCTGCTTGCTGGCACATATGGAATTGCGAGGGACGGGTTACTGTGGTTTTACTCATTTGCAGTTGTTCCATTCACCATTTTTTGGCATTTTATGGATCCCTAAAGATCCACAGGACACCCCTTGAGAAACAGCCAGGAAAGACAAGGTGGAAAATTTTCACTTCATGTGTCACTGGAGTCCTTTGGTACCATAGTAAAACCAGGAGGAGGAGAGTCGTGGATCTTGGTTGCATTGCACAAAGAGCTATTTTCTTGGAGCAACAAAGTTTTTGCTTTGAATAAATCTAGACAAGTCTGAAGTTGTTGTGCAGCGAGCGCACACCATGCTCAGTGGGGAGAGTGTCCCATGCTGCAAATGTACCCAGCCCCGTTCCAGGGAGACCACACAGCCAGTAGGTTCAGGCCAACCTTTTCAGTAAGAGTACACCTGTCCTTTGCTCCTCAGCCTCAATGGGGAGTGGGAGGCAGCAGAAGGAAAGGATACAGCTCTAGCAAGGTAGCCCTGCCCTGCCTTTCTGTGTTCTCCAAAAGAATGAATTCATCAGAGGTAATAAGTGTTGGCCCCGTGCACCCGTTCCTCCTGGCAAAGCTCACCTCTCTGAACACCTTGTGGTTACCATGGTGTGAGGTCCCTGCACCTCACAAAGATGTCAGTCCCTGAATCACTCAAGCAAGGTGTTTTTGGTGGGGCTGGGTTACCTGCTGGCCACACAACTCTAGCTCCAGCAGCATAGTTGAGGAATGCAGGTATTTGGGACTTCTCTGGAAAGACCCTGCTGAAAGATCTCCTGGGTGTACTGTACTAAGCATAAGCCTGACACCCCCAGGGTTTGGAAGAGAGCAAATTCCTTCCAGGATTATAGGATTAAGAATCTGAAAAGTGATTAAAATTCTTCATTAAACAGGAATAAAAAGGAGACATGAGGGGAAGCTCTTCAGTACATGCATCACTCGCTGTGTTTTCCTTGTAATTAAAGGAAGTTATAGAGAAATATTAGAGGGGATTAAATTCTCAGAGTATATGTGTCTATCAAATAACACAAGACTCTGCATTCTTCCGTGTAATCAATGGAGTGACTCGAATGGGGAGGTTCAAAAGAGCACAGTTATTGTTAAAGTGCCACTGTAGTGGTATTCACCATACTGTACGGCAGACGGACAGGCCCAAGGTTTTCTGAGCAGGGTAACTTTGCTGTGGCTGAAAAACCAAGGGCCTGGAGTTCATATGTGGGTATTTCCACACTGACTGTTAAAATTTCAGGTGAGCCCCCCAACCTGAATGCAGAAAGAGATGCTCCTAATTTCCCAAGAAAGGCTTATTTGTGACCAAAACTGCATTTCTCTTTCTTTTGTGCAAGCAAAATAGGAAAGTAAAAGCCCAGGAAAGAAAGGTGGGTAGGAAGAGAGTCCAGGTCATAAAAAATGGGAGGGACTCATACTATAAACAGGGAATTGTACTTACCATTATTTTTTGTTCTGTCCTCTGATGGCTTAATTGTGAGATCATTATTTAGCATATTAGAATTAAGAGTTCATTATGTCCTAGACACCTGGTGTCTAGAAAAGCCAGTGTGTCCTGAGGTCTGTAATAGTGCATCATGACCACCTCAATGCTCTGTGAGTGTTTGCCCATATATATTGCTCTATGCAGAGGTCTTCACTTTATTATGGCTTTTCTTTTGGGCAGTGCAAGTGCTGACAATGGTCATAAGTGGCAGGTCTAGTAGAGGAAGGGATCCAAAGGGGATTTGAAGATCATGAAGCTATGGGATTTTTTGCCATTTTGCATCAAATCTGGATTTGGATTTCCCTGTGTTACCCATGTTGTGTTTTCCTATTTTCAGCAGTCCTGCAGGAGGAAAACTCCTGACTTTAGAGAAAACCTGACCCCAAGGTTGTGCCTGTCTTTGCTCTTGCTCTGCCATACTGCCTAAGGTAGGGCACCTCACCTTGTTAGCTCCATTTGTATTTAACAAATGAGCAGATTAATAATATCACCCTCAATCGCTGGAGCATGCAAGGTTTAAGTAACGGTTGAAAAGTGCTTTGAGATCTTCACATGAAAGGTTCCATATAATCGCACAGAGAAAGATGATACTCGTCTTGTACTGTCTTTTTATTTAGAAACTCTCACAAAGTTGAGGGGAAAGATTACCTCCTCTCCTCTCCTCTCCTCTCCTCTCCTCTCCTCTCCTCTCCTCTCCTCTCCT
>NW_023305601.1:70985-87454 GCF_011077185.1 Oxyura jamaicensis
CTCTCCTCTCCTCTCCTCTCCTCTCCTCTCCTCTCCTCTCCTCTCCTAAATCAAGGTATCTTATTATCTTCACAAAGAATATAAGGTCATAGAAGTACCAAAAATATGGCCATCTGGAGAGTGAGCCATCAGTCTGGTACCAGTGCTGGTCGCCTTTAGAGGACACTTTCTCTCTAGAGCTACCTATGACAGATGTCTGAACAGATCAAGCTGGAGAGGTCACTGCATCCATCCTCCTTAAGGCAGGAGCAACTCTACCTCAAACCACTCAACACACATTCATCTAATTTGCTCTTACATACATCCAGCAATGGTGAGTCCTTCAGGTGACCTGCACCAACACGCAACAATCCTTACCATTTACTAGTTTCTTTCAATGTCTCATCTAAATTTCCTTCACCCCAGTTTAATTACATTATTTCTTATGAACAGTACCACATTAGTTCCTTTCTCTATGCTTTGGCTATTTATATTAAATCACTCTGGAATTTGATCTAGCCAGGAAATGAATCAATTTGAGTCACCATCCCTGAAGGTTTTTAAAAGACGTTTAGATGTAGAGCTTAGGGATATGGTTTAGTGGAAGATTTGTTAGCGTTAGGTCAGAGGTTGGACTTGGTGATCTTGGAGGTCTCTTCCAACCTACACTATTCTGTGATTCTGTGAATTTCAGACATCCCATTATCCTTGTGCTTTTGCCTTGCCAGAAATGTCCAAATCAGGATGACTGTTTCCTAGACAGTCACTTCAATCCTTTTTAGGCACTTAACAGTAAACTTTCTTGCAATGATCCTTAGCACACTGAGTACCCAAATAGAAGCTAATGGATGCTCTGAGAGTAAGTCCTGTTTATTTTGGCACCGCTTTGTACAAGTAAAAGTCTGATTATAGGTATCTACATAAGAAAGTGAAGTCTGAAACACTGTACTTTTTTTCTCTTCTTTTCCTTTCAACTACTCTGGCAAGTCAACCATGCATCTTCTCACTTCCTCCTTCAAAAAGCTAACCAGATGGCATATGCCAGCATCAAAATTTCCCACTTATCTTTTGTTTATCATTCAGTCACCTCAAGCATATAGCAGAAAGTTTGAGCTGACCCTAGGGTACGGTATTTGTTAATAATCTAAAGCATGATTTGACCAAGTTGCCATTTAAAAAAAATTACATTCCAGTCTGCTTTGCATGGTGCCACACAACATCAGTAGGTGCTGAAAGTTAGCAGGACTAAGTAGAAAGTAAGCTTTGGAGTCCTGATGCCATAGAGATTAACGGAGTAGGTATTTTTTTTAACCTTACAATTGTGGTTAATAAAATAGTGGATGAGGAATGGTTGAAAGAAGTTTTTTATTATTTTTGTTTAGTTTCTTTTTATTTTAATTTTGCTCCACAATGTGCTTAAGCAAACATGGTCACCCAATCTGCAAATAGCAGTATCCTTGGCAAAATTGTTTGGGATGGTTTTGGAGAACTTCAGGTAAAAAAATAGACTTGCAGAAAATAAGCTGACAGAGAGTAAATATTGACCTTTTCCATTTGTTTTCTTCTTTGCATGGAGTGTACATGACAAACCTAATTCATAGCTGCTAATGTTGTAGTTAATGTCAACAGAGCTATAGCTGGAAAGGAAATTACCTGAACTGTCATGATTTCACATCCTTTTTGTATTTTCTTCTCCTGGACAGATTGCTTTTTCATGACAACAGACACTGAAACAGACTGACTTGCCAGGCAACTCAGAGTGTCATCCAATAAAGTGCAAATCATGGAGTTCTGTATACAAAGAAATTACCCATGGAAAGTACCCACCACAATGACAAAACAGAACAAAACGCATAACCAGAAGTTAAAACCAGACAAGTGAAAATTACAGTAAAGGGGCAAATGTTTAACAGATTAAGCCAAGTTGGTTCCTGAGGATTTGCTGCCTTGTGATATGATAGGAGGGTTTTGCAGAATATGTGATTTGGTTAAACTTTACTGGACTCAAGGATGCAAGGAGTAACCAGGGTAATTGTGTGGTCTGTAATATACTGGCAGTAAGGGCAGATGAAGACTGACTTGCTTTACCTTTTGGAAACCTGTTTTGGTAATCTCTCAACCTCAATTTGGCCAACAATTTGAGGTCCTAATGACTATTGCCCTACAACTCAGAAATATTGGCACTACAGCAAATCCATGCACTATGCAAATGAAATGTCAGTTTTTCACTGATCTTTTGCATTGGGATGAGGCAGTGGTGAATTATGCCAGGCTGTAAAGTGTATGTGAAAACCGTTAGAAGGCTGCTTTAACCAATGAGACTTATGATAATAAGTGTTAAGGTTGGTAGTCAGTAGTAACAGGGTCGGTGCCTCAGAGAGCAGCTCATTGTGGAATACCAAGAAAAGAGAAAGTGATTAACTTGAGTTTCCAAGGGAAAATGAGCAGTCCACAAGTTCAGTACGAGATTGTCTGTAGTCATGCTAAGTCTTTGTTTCTCCTTCCTTCAGCAGCAGGAAAAAAACCCTACTTCGATATGTGTCTTTCTCACTGCTAAATCCATTAGCATTGAGAATTGCTGGAACATAGAGGAAACCTAAGGCTCTGAGCAGGAGAGAGACCCAGGATGTCCTGAGTTCTCGTGCTTGACAAAAGCTTGACCAAAAAAAAAAAAAAAAAAAAAAGCTCCTGTAATTTCCTCTTCTCCCTGCAAAGAGGTTAACTCAGTAATTATTCTAAGTAATAAGATATCTGCATGCTTGGCAAAAAGCCAGAGATTCATCCAAACTTGTGGGCTTATTTCCCTGATGTTCAGGCCAATTGGTGCACTCAGGCTGCACAATGAATTGCAGATGTAGTGATCTCATGTGCTGCATTGGTAGAAAGTGCAGAAATGTTTACTCTTGAGTTGAATGCAAATGCAAAAAGAAGGATTGACTGTACCTGCAATCTGAACATCCAAAAGGGAAGTCATCCTCCCACCTCCTGATTTAATCCTTCACTTTCTTGCCTCATCTTTCCCATCTGTGAAATGGACACAATCACAAGGCAATATTTAGCTTTGTCTTGCCTTGCCCTAAGGAACTAAAATGAGTTAGACCTTTCAAAACGACTTTGAAGATAATTATTGCTTTTTATTACCGTGTACAACACTTCCCACCAGGAAGCAACATACGAGACTAAAGGTACAATTCTGCCTTGCCCAAAAGTAATGCTATCCTTACACCAAAAAATCTTGCTGGTTTGTTGAGTGTAATTCTGCAGGGTTTGACAGAGACATTTGTAACCATTGCCAGTGCTATGTGGTTCTGCAACACCAACCTGGACCTGATGTATTTTTTTTCCCTCTTTCTTGGGGGTAATATGTGTTGCAACTTTGACGTGATACATTTCCTTTCTTCGGGAGGATTAAGCTCCAGTTCTTTTTCTGCTAGATGTGAGTATCATTTGCAGACTACGAAATATGATTTCCTTCTTTTAAAATGGGTCAGACCCTTTTGTTTTTTTAACCACAAACAGTGGAGTTCAGAGAAAAATCCGAAGGAATATGGACTTTGGAGCCTTTGTGGCTTCTGATGTGAAACAGGCCTGTCTAAAGCATTCAGTTCCTTGTCAGTTGTGAAAGAAATGTCTAAAGTTTCCTAATATATTAGTTGTGCAAACAACTTGTCCTTTTAAAGTAGGTGCTTAAAAACTTAAAAATTACACTTGGTAATAAATGAGCTTCATTTCAATTTTCTGATAGGAAACAAGTAACTCTCTTTCAGATGTCTGTCTCATTCAGGGCAGTTAAGAATTTCACATCATTTGACATTCTTTTTGAGAAGCCTAGGAATTGGTTACAAGTTCCTACCCTTGTTAGATTTAAACTCTATTCCATTTTGACCCCAGGGAATTAGTCTAGGTTGAAGTGCATGCACACATTAATTAAATTGTGGTAACGTTGCTGTGTCTCCTTTTAATACTGTTGTGGTTTAACTCGGCCGGCAGCTAAACACCACAGCCGTTCGCTCACCCTCTCCCCTCCCTCTCTGGGATGGGGGAGAGAAACGGGAAAGTGAAGCCTGTGGGTTGAGATAAAGACAGTTTATTAAAATAGGAAATAACAACAATAATAATAATAGTGTGTACAAAACAAGTGATGCACAATGCAATTGCTCACCACCCACTGACCGATGCCCAGCCCATCCCCAAGCAGCCGGCCCCCCACCCCAGCTAGCCACCCCTATATATTGTTCAGCATGACGTCAGATGGTATGGAATGCCCCTTTGGCCAGTTTGGGTCAGCTGTCCTGGGTCTGTCCCCTCACAGCTCTTGCTGCACCCCCAGCCTGCCCGCTGGCAGGACAGAGTGAGAAGCTGAAAAGTCCTTGGCTTAGTATAAGCATTGCTCTGCAGCAATTAAAACATCAGCATGTTATCAGCACTCTTCTCATCCTAATCCAAAACACAGCACCCTACCAGCTACTAGGAGGAAAATTAACTCTGTCCTAACTGAAACCAGGACAAATACAGAGATCTCAAGGCTCTTCATCACGTAGCCATTTCTCAGAACATCCCTGTCAGATGGATATGGTAGTGACATAATTTCCGAAACTGTGAGAACCATGTGAGAACCATACTTCTTCCTTTTTCTTTTGTAATGGTTCTTACCTAGAGGAGGCAAGGAGCAGAGGCTGCTACCTGCACTGGACTGATGCTACCTCAAGTTTGATGCACTTTGTTTATAGCTCAAGCAAAGGCATGCAGATGAGGCTGTGTCTGAGAAAGTATGTTTTTAGCTGGTTGAGCAGTACTAATTCCTGTTTAAATGCTTCCAGTCCCATTGTTTTCTTCTGGCACAGTTTCAGCAGTCTAGATGGGTGAATGTCTGCTGGTAAGAGCCATCGGTGGCCTTAGGGTTTTATCCAGTGAGGTATGAGATGTGGATCGAGAGACAAAGAGCTTCAGTGTGGTTCATCTGTGTGATCTAGCTAGCAGCCGTGGTGTAAGAGGGGAAGGGGTGTCATCTCTTTGGCTGAGCTTGCAAAGGGGACAACCTTGCTCAGTTCTTTGAAAAAACGATTGAAATCTTCTTGCCTTAGGTGAAGAGCCCAAGCTGTAGATCTCAACTGGGTCAATTCTGAGCAGTTCAGCCCTTCATCGGGTATTTTTTGTAGTGTTTCCAGGAAGATGGAAGCTTTATCAGCTTCCCACTGAGTAGCCAAGGTGGCTTTTTACTCAGTACAGTGGCTGACATTAGATGCCATAGGCACTAGACCAAGCACAAAGAAACTAGGAGATGAATGCCACCACAGAGAGCAGATCTAAAATTAAAGTATATCACTCTCTTGTTTCTCAGAGGTACCTTATGGGGCCAGCTTGAGTCCCTCAGCAAAAGCTGCAGCCCATCAGGATCCCAAGCAGGAGCCTGGCCAAGCCAGTCCAAATTTCTCCTGTGCTTTCCACTGCTGCACTGCCCCTCCAGCTGGCTACAAAAGACAAAATCCAGCCCATAAGTTGAAAGAGAGTAAATATTAATTAAACATGTACAGCTCTTAAGATCTTGCAAGTAGTAGAAGCAGGTGTCAAGCTGGGAGCTACCTCTGGTGCATGCCATACTCCAGTCACAGTGTGTCAAGGATGCTAACAGTGAGGGTGGCTGCAACCACAGCTTGGGGAGTGGATTAAGTGGTCTAGCCTAAAGCCCTCTCCAACCCAGCTGACTCAGTGATTTGAAGAACCACGGACCACCATAAACTGGCAAATTCTCTCCAAGGATTGGTCTTTCTCTTGCTTAATGCGGCTTCTCAAGCAACTGAAGATATTGACTGATGCTTCTCATGTTTCCAAATATTCTCTGTGATGGGAAAAAAAAACACCACACCACATTCCCCTGAAGTGGCAGTTGTATTAGAGATCAGCAAATACATCTCTTTAGTGAATTCAAAGCATCATTCTTTTTTTTTTCTCTATTTCTATGTTGTCATATAAAAATAGATGATGTGTATTACATACTTCTCCTCAAATGTGACTGAGTTATCGCAATCAAAATTTTCCTTTTCCTCTCTAAATTTATGCAAGAAAATATATCACAGCTACAGGCACAAGGATATGTTGAATGCCTGTTCCTTTAGTGGTGACATCTCGTGTGTCCAGAAAAATGAATAAATATCACAGAATCACAGAAGCACAGAATAGTCTAGCTTGGAAGAGACCACCAAGATCACCGAGTCCAACCTCTGGCCTAACGCTAACAAAACTTCCTCTAAACCATATCCCTAAGCTCTACATCTAAACGTCTTTTAAAGATGTTTCTTTAAGAGCTTCTTTCTTGAAGAGCGCCCAGCCTTCCTGGGCTCCTCTGTCTTTCAGCACCGCCTCCCAAGGGACTCTGCCAACCAGTGTCTTGAACAGCTCAAAGTCAGCCCTCCGGAAGTCCAAGACAGCGGTTTTACTGATCCCCTTCCTGACTTCGCCAAGTATCGAGAACTCTACCATTTTGTGGTCACTCTGCCCAATACCAATATGGTAGTCATGGATGTTGGTAATAGTCTTATTTCAGTGCTAGATGTGATTAAGGTGTGATTAGTATAGACATGATTGATAAAATAAATGTAGCTGGATAGCCTTTGAAGTTTTAAATCTTGCTTATAGCCAAATTGCAGTTATCTAGCTTGTGGCTAATTTTATTTAAAAAAAAAAAAAGAAAAAAAAAAGATGTGAGTATGTAATATGTATCAGAATCTCAAGCCTCCAAAGCCTCCAAAACAAGACCTCCAAAGATAAAACTGGGTTTTTCAAAACTCAGGAATAAGTAACTAATGACTTTGCTAATTAATATGTGTCGATCTGCTCGAGGGTAGGAAGGCTCTACAGGAAGATCTGGATAGGCTGGACCGATGGGCCGAGGCCAACGGTATGAAGTTCAACAAGGCCTAGTGCCGGGTCCTGCACCTGGGGCATAACAACCCCAAGCAGAGCTACAGGCTGGGAGATGAGAGGTTAGAAAGCTGCCAGGCAGAGAAGGACCTGGGAGTTTTGGTTGACAGTCGGCTGAATATGAGCCAGCAGTGTGCTCAGGTGGCCAAGAAGGCCAACAGCATCCTGGCCTGTATAAGAAACAGTGTGGCCAGCAGGTCCAGGGAAGTGATTGTCCCCCTGTACTCGGCTCTGGTGAGGCCGCACCTCGAGTACTGCGTTCATTTTTGGGCCCCTCACTACAAGAAGGACATGGAGGTGCTCAAGTGAGTCCAGAGAAGGGCAACGAAGCTGGTGAGGGGTCTGGAGAACAAGTCTTACGAGGAGTGGCTGAGGGCGCTGGGATTGTTCAGCCTGGAGAAAAGGAGGCTAAGGGGTGACCTTATCACACTCTACAGGTACCTGAAAGGGGGCTGTAGCGAGGTGGGGGTTGGTCTATTCTCCCACGTGCCTGGTGACAGGACGAGGGGGAATGGGCTAAAGTTGTGCCAGGGGAGGTTTAGGTTGGATATTAGGAAGAACTTCTTTACTGAAAGGGTTGTTAGGCATTGGAATGGGCTGCCCGGGGAAGTGGTTGAGTCACCATCCCTGGAGGTCTTTAAAAGACATTTAGATGTAGAGCTTAGGGTATGGTTTAGTGGAGGACTTGTTAGTGTTAGGTCAGAGGTTGGACTAGGTGATCTTGGAGGTCTCTTCCAACCTAGACTATTCTGTGATTCTGTAATATGCAGCATGAATCACTGCTCAAACCTTGAACAAAATAAAGTATATAGTCTAGAAGAGTATATATAGAAAGAAAAAGAAAAAAATATTGGAAATTATTTTAAAAGCAGTTGGCTTAAGAAGCTAGAGAAGCAACTGGACAAATGAGTCGACAGTAGTTCTGGAAATTCTGGGAGCCTGTATGATTTCAAAATTGAAGCTTGTGCTGTGTCAGCATTGATTTCTCAATTTACCCTCTGAGATCACATTTTTTTTAATTCTATAGAAAAAATCACTGCACAGCTTTGATATCTCATCTAAGTAATGGGTCTAATGACACATTCATCCTTCCTGATATACATCTAGATTCTTGGAAAAATATGCTAGATGAAGACTAGATATTCTTCATACATGTATACATATATTGGGAGGGAAGAGAGCAGAAGGACTGGAAACGGATGCCTGCATTGCCATAGAACTTGGGGGAGAATAACAGTTTAGTAACAAAGAAATCTCAGCAAAATAGATCAAGAATTTTGGGCGAAAAGTAGGTGAATGTGATGGATGAAGGTTCAGCTACTTCTCAGAGTGACAGATAAGTAATGAGGTTGAACTGCTGTGATTTTGCCTGGAAATAGAATCAATGATATTCTTAATAGGCTCAAATTGATTCTTAATAGTTTAGACCATCTGCTGAAACTGTAGAATAATAAAACCAGTACTTATTATGACCTTCATCTAATGCATACTAAACACTCTGGGAGGGTATGTGGACATGTCTAAATCTATGTTTTGGTTGGACAGCTTGGAAAAAGTAATTTGCACAGGATTTGAGGGTCGGTTGTGGCATGATTGGTATAAAAGCAAACCCGATGAAGCTGTGTCTTCTTGGTGCTCAACAATTTCACTATCCATTTATGCCAGATCATCAAAAAATAAACATACTAAATAACATATATGCATATTTTAAAATAATAAGAATATGTGTTTGGAAATTTGTGTATGTGTACAACTGTATCTTCTTACACTAACTCTGATCACAGATTTCTCGGGTCACTGAATCATCCGAATTGTGGGTGGAGACCATTTACAACAGCATACTCTGCCCTAGACATGTACACTGATGTACTGGGTCTGGCTGGGATGTTAACTTTCCCTGCAGCAGCCCATACAGTGCTGCGCTCTGCACTTGTAGCTAGAACAGCAGTGGTATCACACCAGTGTTGTGTCTGCTGCTGAGAAGTGCTGGCACAGCATCAGGACTCTCTCTAACCCTCCTAGGGGGTGGGCAAAAAAAAGTGAGAAAGAAACATAACCAGGGCAGCTGACCTAAACCAACCAAAGGGATATTCCATACCATACGATGTCACACTCAGCAATAAAAGGTGGAAAAAGGAAGAAGAGGGGAGGGGTGGGCTCTCGTTGTGAGAACATCTGTCCTCCTCCCGAACACCGGCTACGTGCGTTGAGGCCCTGCTTCAAGGACGCGGTCAAGCATCGCTCATTTGTGGGAAGTAGAGAGTAATTTATTTCCTCTGCACTTCCACATAGCCTTTACTTGTTTTGTTATTCCCTTTCCCCCTCCCTCTTCCCCTTTCCCTTTTTCCCCTTAAGTTGAATTGTTTAATTAATAATATTTCCTTAATAACATATATATATATATATTTCTCTCTTTAATTAAATCATCCTTATCTCAACCCGTGAGTTGTTCTTTCCTTTACTTCTTCCCCTCCTCATCTGAGGAGGGGGAGTGAGAGAGCGGTTGTGGTGTTCAACTGCCTAGCACGGTAAAACCACCACAACTGATAACAAGATGTGTTAAAGTTCTTGACTTCTTCCTTAAGGAGCATGCAGTTTCAAAAATCTAAACCATAGCACACAGTTGCAATAATTATGAGATGAAGAGAGTACTGTAAGATAAAGATAAGAAAAATGAAGAGCAGGATAGATAATTATACTTCACAGATTCACAGAATCACAGAATAGTCTAGGTTGGAAGAGACCTCCAAGATCACCGAGTCCAACCTCTGACCTAACGCTAACAGATCTTCCACTAAACCATATCCTTAAGCTCTACATCTAAATGTCTTTTAAAGACCTCCAGGGATGGTGACTCAACCACTTCCCTGGGCAGCCTATTCCAGTGACTAACAACCCTTTCAGTAAGGAAGTTCTTCCTAATATCCAACCTAAACCTCCCCTGGCACAACTTTAGACCATTCCCCCTTGTCCTGTCACCAGGCACGTGGGAGAATAGACCAACCCCCACCTCGCTACAGCCTCCCTTGAGGTACCTGTGGAGTACAATAAGGTCGCCCCTGAGCCTCCTCTTCTCCAGGCTAAACAGTCCCAGCTCCCTCAGCCGTTCCTCGTAAGACTTGTTCTCCAGACCCTTCACCAGCTTCGTAGCCCTTCTCTGGACTCGCTCGAGCACCTCCATGTCCTTCTTGTAGCGAGGGGCCCAAAACTGAATGCAGTACTTGAGGTGCGGCCTCACCAGAGCTGAGTACAGGGGGACAATCACTTCCCTGGACCTGCTGGCCACACTGTTTCTTATGCAAGCCAGGATGCTTCTGGCCTTCTTGGCCACCTGAGCACACTGCTGACTCATATTCAGCTGACTGTCAACCAATACTCCCAGGTCCTTCTCTGCCAGGCAGCTTTCTAACCACACATCTCCCAGCCTGTAGCTCTGCTTGGGGTTGTTATGCCCCAGGTGCAGGACCTGGCACTTGGCCTTGTTGAACTTCATGCAGTTGACCTCAGCCCATCGGTCCAGCCTATCCAGATCCTCCTGCAGAGCCTTCCTACCCTCGAGCAGATCGACACATGCACCTAACTTGGTGTCGTCTGCAAACTTGCTGAGGGTGCACTCGATCCCCTCGTCCAGATCATCGATGAAGATGTGAAAGTGGACTGGTCCCAGTACCAAGCCCTGGGGAACGCCACTAGTGACCGGCCTCCAACTGGATTTGACTCCATTCACCACAACTATTTGGGCCCGGCCATCCAGCCAGCTCTTAACCCAACGAAGTGTACGCCAGTCCAAGCCATGAGCAGCCAGTTTCCTGAGGAGAATGCTGTGGGGAACGGTGTCAAATGCCTTACTGAAGTCAAGGTAGACCACATCCACAGCCTTTCCCTCATCCACTAAGAGTGTCACCTTGTCATAGAAGGAGATCAGGTTCGTCAAGCCCTTCATAAACCCATGCTGACTAGGCCTGATCGCCTGCTTGCCCTGCAACTGCCGCATGATGACAGCCAAGATAATCTGCTTCATGAGCTTCCCTGGCACTGATGTTAAACTAACAGGCCTATAGTTCCCCGGGTCTACCCTCTGGCCCTTCTTGTAGATGGGCATCACGTTTGCTAGCCACCAGTCAAGTGGGACCTCCCCCGATAGCCAGGACTGCCGATAAATGATGGAAAGCGGCTTGGCCAGCTCTTCCGCCAGTTCTCTCAGTACCCTCGGGTGGATCCCATCCGGCCCCATCGACTTGCGTACATCCAAATGCTGTAGCAGGTCGCCAACCATTTCCTCGTGGATTGTGGGGGCCACATTCTGCTCCCCATCCCCTTCCTCGAGCTCAGGGTACTGGGCGTCCAGAGAACAACTGGTTTTGCTGTTAAAGACTGAGGCAAAGAAGGCGTTAAGCACCTCAGCTTTTTCCTCATCTCTGGTTACTAAGTTTCCCCCCACATCCAGTAAAGGGTGGAGATTCTCCTTAGTCCTCCTTTTTGTGTTGATGTATTTATAAAAACATTTTTTGTTGTCTTTAACAGCAGTGGCCAGATTGAGCTCCAGATGAGCTTTGGCCTTTCTGATTTTGTCCCTGCACCGCCTCGCAGCATCCTTGTAGTCCCCCTGAGTGGCCCGCCCTCTTTTCCAAAGATTATAAACCCTCTTTTTTCTCCTAAGCTCGAGACACAGCTCTCTGCTCAGCCAGGCCGGTCTTCTTCCACGCCGGCTCGTCTTTGGGCATATGGGGACATACCGCTCCTGAGCCATTAAGATTTCTTTTTGAAGAGCGCCCAGCCCTCCTGGACTCCTCTGTCTTTCAGTACCGCCTCCCAAGGGACTCTGCCAACCAGTGTCTTGAACAGCTCAAAGTCAGCCCTCCGGAAGTCCAAGACAGCGGTTTTACTGATCCCCTTCCTGACTTCGCCGAGTATCGAGAACTCTACCATTTTGTGGTCACTCTGCCCAAGACAGCCCCCGACCAGCACATCTCCCACCAGTCCTTCTCTGTTAGTGAACAGAAGGTCTAGCGGGGCACCTCCCCTGGTAGGCTCGCCAACCAGCTGCGTCAGGAAGTTATCTTCCACGCTCTCCAGAAACCTCCTGGACTGCTTTCTCTGGGCTGTGTTGTGCTTCCAGGATATGTCTGGGAAGTTAAAGTCCCCCACAAGAACAAGCGCTGACGATTTCACAACTTCCGCCAGCTGCCTGTAGAACTCCTCATCCGTCCCCTCATCCTGGTTTGGCGGTCTATAACAGACCCCCACCAGGATGCTTCCCTTGTTGGCCTTTCCGCTGATCCTAACCCATAGGGACTCCACCTTGTCATTCCCAGCCTCAAGTTCGACGACGTCAAAACACTCTCTAATATAGAGAGCCACTCCACCACCCCTTCCGTGCTGCCTGTCCCTTCTGAAGAGTCTATAGCCAGACATTGCAGCACTCCAGTCATGAGAGTGGTCCCACCACGTTTCCGTGATGGCAACCAAGTCATAGCCTGGGTGCTGCACAATGGCTTCCAGCTCCTCCTGCTTGTTGCCCATGCTGCATGCATTAGTGTAGATGCACTTCAGCTGGGCCTTAGCCTTCTCCCCCAGCCTTGCCACTGTTCCCCCTGGCACACCTCCAACAGGCTTTGTTTCATCCCCGCCCCCCTTCTCACCTAGTTTAAAGCCCTCTCAATGAGCCCTGCCAGCTCCTGGGCCAGGATCCGTTTTCACCTTGCGGACAGTTGGGACCCATCTGCAGCCACCAGGCCAGGTGCGGAGTAGAGCGCCCCGTGGTCAAAGAACCCAAAACTTCTGTGTTGGCACCAGCCTCTGAGCCATGTGTTTATCAGGTGGGCTTTTATAGAAAAGATAGATCTACTAGTCCCTCTACAGGTGTGATTCATTTCACACAACTTTAGATGTCTAAAGGTAGATGCCTAAGGCTGAACTGGTCACCCTGGGCTCCCTTTTTAGTCAACAGTAAGAAATAGACATCTCCAGGGAGCAATCCGTTTGACGTGGATGCCTGTTTCAGAGCTAGGCGAATTGTCTTCTGGGGTACCTGTTCCTCTCCATTAAGGAAGCCTACAGTGACTCATTCACATTCAGGCATCTCGTTTTGAGATGCCTGAGGAAAGACATGTCCCTCTGTGGGACACCTAGGATCTGTGGAACAGCAGCCCTTAATTTATAGGACTGAGACCTGTTTGGTGGTAGTATTTTGCATTATTTACGAGTTAGTTACTATTTGAGTCTTATTCCCACGTTGATGAAGCATTTCATATTTTAAGATGAGGACCTGAGAACATGACTCCCTTCCTTTAGGGACATGAATGTGGGTAAAGGTGGGTCAGATCCTTTTCTTATTTACCCTCATATATAGTCCCACCAATCTCACAGGTTTCAGTGGAATTACCATGCCTTAACCTTTTAAGAATAAAAGGAGAAATTAGCCATTTTTAAAGGATTAATCTAACTGCCACAGCAATTTGATTCTTTTCCTGCAAGCCATGATTGAATGAATGACAGATCTGGAAAAAATGCAATATATCACAGAGCATTTATAAAGGAAAGACTTCTGAGAAAATCCTTGTTGAGCATGTGGAGACAGTGTTAAAAACACTTTCATCTTTCATTTCTTCCTGTCTTGTAGTCTTTCTGGTGCTCCTCAAAATTCACTTCATCACTTGGTGTTGTTTCGTTTAGACCTGTGCCTCTTGTGGATCCTGTTAATAGCAATCTCCTGTGTACTGTATCCAAATTCCTTGAGTCTTGCCCTGTCGCTCAAAATGACAAGCCTGTCATCATGCGCTGTGAGCTGCTTGGAGCAATGCTCAGCCCATGTCTGATGTCAGCGGCTGTGTTTAACGTAGGGGCATGACCACCTTACACATCCTTCGTCATCCAGGGAAGATGTGGGCACCTCTGGCAGGCTTCTTAGCCCAGCAAAATCTGTCGTCTTTCTGTGAACAGCAGAGAGGAAGATGTGACCTAGATGCTTCAGGCACATTCCCACTGCAGGATGGCTTGGGTTCGTGGTGCTGGTTGACCTTGGATCACAAACCAGTTAAGAAGCTCTGTAGTGCATCAGTGAGAAGATAGAGGACTGCCAAGGGAGAGTGAGTTTATCACTCTTCATACAAATGCAGAGAGGTCAAGCAGTGCTTATGTATGACCATACAGCTAGTCTCTGTCCCTGCCAGCTGCCTGTCATCAGGCCACCTTCTCCTGGCCCATTACCTTCCTGGACTCTTGAAAGCCCAACATCTGCTGCTGCCCAACTAAGCAATGGCAGAGTGATCCTGGCATACCTCACTGGTCTGCATAAATTTGAATTCAGGAAGGTCTGTGAAGTAGAGGGGCTGTGTAAACGTGTCACTGCAGAAGCCATGCACAGACTGAGGCTGTGCATCACTGATCCTGAAGATAGCAATATCTTGCATCTAATACAGTGCCTGCACAGCCCAATGTGTGGAGCAGTAACGGTGCAATCAGATGGCACAGGAAGGGGCAGGATTGCCATTACTAGGTGACTCTTTTTGATTTTTCGGCTATGCAATTTGCAGGCTGCCCTGATGCTGTTTAGCCATTCTCCCATTCCCACTTGCTGCTGCAGAGAAATTGGATCCTCTCCGATGATGGGGGAAACGACACTTGCCACATCCAGTTGTTGCTGACATGATGGTATGTGCACTGCCTCAGCCACCGCTGAATTTTCTGTCTGTAGCAGCTTCTCCCAGGGTGACCCCGTGGTAATACGATGGCTGAGGTGGGTGTTAGCCTGCTGCTTTCCCTGGAGGCACAAGTCTTGCTGTGACTGAGCCTTCTGTGTAAAGGTTGCCCAAGGGAAAACCACCTGAACTGTGGATATGGAAGAAACTTTTCACTTTGGGATCTGACACTTTCTTTCCTCTTGTAAAATTTCACATTTAGCAGAGCCAGTTTTCACTTTTTTTTAGTGCAGTTTTCTCTCCTTCATGACTGACATCTCCAACTGACATCAACAGCAGCTTCACTGGCGGCACAGGCACAGAAAACACCTAAGGGGTCTCTCCAGCAGGAAACAAACACTGAAGCCTTTAGGATGACCAGTGAAACCTCTGGAGTGACATTTATTTTTCCCACTTTGCCAGAACTCACTATGGTCTGATAGATTATGAGAAGTGCAGGGAAATACAGAAACCTCTTTATATTTGTTACACTAAAATCTTTTTTTTTTTTCTATCTTTCCTGAAGAGGCTCTTAATTTTGTTTGGTTTTAAACTAGAATCATTCTGATTTTTAACTTTCTGAGACTGTACCCTTCTCCCACTAAAGGAAAACTGGAGAAGTTAGTTAGTTTTCTTGACGATATGAAAGTGTCTTAGCAAGCATCACTGCTGCTCTTCAAGAAGTAGCTGAAGGAGTTGATACCTTGGAGATACCAACAACCTCATGGAGTGTTATGGTTTAACCCGGCCAGCAGCTAAACACCACACAGCCGTTCGCTCACCCTCCCCCCTCCCTCTCTGGGATGGGGGAGAGAAACGAGAAAAAAAAACAAAACTGAAATCTATGGGTTGAGATAGGGACAGTTTATTAGGACAGGAAAATAAAATAATAATAATATGTACAAAACAAGTGATGCACAATACAATTGCTCACCACCCACTGACCGATGCTCAGTCTATTCCCAAGCAGCCGGCCCCCCACCCCGGCTAGCCACCCCTATATATTTTTTAGCATGACGTCAGATGGTATGGAATACCCCTTTGGCCAGTTTGGGTCAGCTGTCCTGGGTCTGTCCCCTCCCAACTCTTGCTGCACCCCCAGCCTGCCCGCTGGCAGGACAGAGCAAGAAGCTGAAAAGTCCTTGGCTTAGTATAAGCAGTGCTCTGCAGCAATTAAAACATCAGCATGTTATCAGCACTCTTCTCATCCTAATCCAAAACATAGCACCCTACCAGCTACTAGGAGGGAAAATAACTGTCCTAACTGAAACCAGGACATATATCCACCCCTTATTCCATACCATTTATGTCATGCTCAGGTTACACTTTTTCCAATACATTCTAGTTAACCACCATTTTCATTTATAATATATATATAGAATGTCCATTGAGTTTTCATAGTCCATGTCTGACTTCAGGCTCCATCTGTCATCGCAGTCTTTCAGGGCAGAAGAAATGGTGTGTGATGTTGGAATGTCAAACGCTGAAGCCCGTTCTCGTTCCACTGCATCACTTTGTTTGTCCAATTCTATTAAAATTCATTCATCAGTATCTGCGTGGTTGTTACTGTGATACCATTAATAGGACTTTGACATATAGGAATCATAGTAGTGATGACATATAGTATTATATAATAATTAACATAATACAGTCCAACTCATGGGCTTTTTTCACCCAGTATTAAATCCCCTTGAGGTACACACCGGACCTCCCCATTCTTTTGCATTACCCACCAAGTGCATCCAGGTCCCTGAGCAAAAGCAGTCCCACGAATGGGTTTGCCTTTTCCTGAGGCAGGATTAGCCCAGACTGTCTTTCCCAGCATGTTTCTGACATGCACTAGAGGAACTTTATCCCCTTCTACTGTACGTAGCAGGTTTGATTGGGCAG
>NW_023305602.1:0-16940 GCF_011077185.1 Oxyura jamaicensis
GAAAGGCACTTTACTTAATGAATCACCTAGCATTACCCTTTCCTCACGAAGAGGTACTGCACATAGTAAGTCATTACAAAAATATTAATTCTGCGCTGTCACGGGTGCCACAATCAGAGCAGGCCTTAGTGATGGTTTAAAAAAAAAAAAAAAAAACAGGTCTTTGGGAGGGACCCCAGCCTCTAATAACTTTGGGTCGAGGGTATGCTTGTGTCTCCACAGGTCATGGACCAAGATGGGTACCAGCAAGGGGGTAAGGCCATGGTTGGCCTCCTCCTCACAATCGCCGCTGTCATCGGTTATTGCCAGCCCTGGGTCTCCATCCAACCATGCCGTAACATCGGGGTCACCCTCGCCAAGATGACAGGACAAGAAGCGATGTGCCTGTCCCTGGCTAGTGCTAACGACCACTTTACGACATGTCTGGTGGGGATCCTGGCAGATAACAAAGATTGGACTGTCTACTTGCTGTGAGTGCCCCTAGAGCCAAAAGAATTAGATATCCTGGGAAGTATAACAGCCACATCATGTGTAAGGTTCAATTACATGGGCAAAAACCAAACCATGAAACAAATTGTCAATGCCACACTCGCTCCTTATTGCAATGCATCTCTTTGGTGTAATTACACAAAACTATAATAGCATCATTCCTTGTGCCAGGAGCAGCTCTGCTCGGCTGTGGAACTGACTGTGGAATGGACGCCCTGTACTGGTTTCAGTTAGGACAGAGTTATTTTTCCTCCTAGTAGCTGGCAGTGTGGTATGGTTTGGATTACAATGAGAAGAGTGCTGATAACATGCTGATGTTTTAATTGCTGCAGAGCAATGCTTACACCAAGCCAAGGACTTTTCAGCTTCTCGCTCTGTCCTGCCAGCGGGTAGGCTGGGGGTGCAGCAGGAGCTGGGAGTGGACAGACCCAAGACAGCTGACCCAAACTGGCCAAAGGGGTATTCCATAATATCTGACGTCATGCTAAACAATATATAGGGGTGGCTAGCCAGGGTGGGGGGCCGGCTGCTCGGGGTGGGCTGGGCATCGGTCAGCGGGTGGTGAGCAATTGCATTGTGCATCACTTGTTTGTACATATTTTAATTATTATTTCCTATCTTAATAAACTGTCTTTATCTCAACTGACAGGCTTCACTTTCCTGTTTCTCTCCCCCATCCCAGAGAGGGAGGGGGGAGGGTGAGCGAACGGCTGTGTGGTGTTTAGCTGCCAGCCAGGTTAAACCACAACACGCCCCTAGATGCACCCTGAGCATTTTCCTTGGAGGGGTCTCCATTCTCAGCCACTCATCACGGGAGTAAACAAGGACCTCCTGAAGCCGTGGACAAATTATTTTAAGTGATATTTTCTTGTGGTATGAATGAAAAGTGCAAGAGGCCTCTTTGTGTGATTGTGTGATTGTGCTGTGTGAGTGAGAAGTAGCATCACAGCCAAGCACCATCCCTAGTGCTTAGCGGCTTGTTGATTGATGTAGATTCTAGTAGGCACACTACTTTACAATCGTAATTTTTCATGTGATTTTCACCCTGTTGCTTATTGTAATGTTTGCAGTGCTTGATAGAAAAATATATAGAAAGCATTTGGTTGGTTGAAAATAAGAAGGGGGAATTGTGGGAAAGAAATTCACAGGTGGCTTTGCGCTGTTTCCCACGTCCTTGAATTAGAGATAATGAGGAAACAAGCTAGAGACAAGTGCACGGAGAAGCTAGACCAATGATAAGTTTTTGTTGGCGTGTGCTGTAGTTAGTTGCCTATATATACTCTGTGAGAACCTGCAATAAAGGAGGACGATTATACTTGCTTCACGGTTGCATCGTTACTCCGGGACCATTTCCCTTTCCGACAGGTTTCTATTGTCTTTTGGGGTAGCAAGTTAAGCTAATACAGTAAAGGAGAGCTGTGTCTAAGTATCTGGATATGGAAGAGTTGGAAAGCTCCAAGTCTCCATTAACGCTTTGATTTGGCAACATCACGAAGTCCTGCAGTCAACACACTTGTATGCAAATGCATCATGGACAGCTAAAGAGCCTCTGCTCTTCGCTTCCTCTCATATTTTGCATTGCATATTATTTGCTTACAATTCAGGTCTGTCTCAGTCTCTGTGGTAAGTGCGTATTGAGGAAAGTCACATCCTTTCCCAGTAATTTTCTCAGCTTCTATTGATCATTAACATGATGGAAATCCCTTGAAATAAAACTGCAGTTTTTAAAGGGACTTTATTCATTTATTCATCAAGGTTAAGGACCCTGAAAAATTGCTGTCAACATCTTTTAGCACTTACCTCTTTCAAATCTCATATACGTTATAGTCCTCAATCTGGAGTTCTCTTTTGCTACGAGATTTTTCTGCCTCTATCTTTTGTTGCAGTCTTAATGTACAATAACCCCCTTTAAAATTAGTTATACTGCTACAGCTGTCAGGAGAACTCAAGTGATCTGATGAATTTAGTAAGAAATCCAGGCTGTGAAATACATACAATGAAATTCTCTCCTTCAGCCTACTTGCCTCATTATTAAACCTCCAGTTTATAGTGTGCAGACAGTCATGCACTATAATTGAGGTTGAATTGCCATTCTCATTATAAATCCCATTTTCTTGTGTGCTCATAACTTCAGCCAACACATGGGATGAAACTGCACGCACTCACTTTTAGCCCGCAGTAGGATATTTAACTCTGTGATCTATGGGCTTTAGCTCTGCTGCCATGTTCTGCTGCCCCATATATTTCACCGTAACCGGAGCTTCTAGTGAGGTTAAGACACAAAAGCTAGGTATGAGCAGTTCTGCCTAACTTAGGCACCAGACTTGCATCTGTACTTTAGGCAGATAGTGAGGCCGTTGCCCTGAGGGAGACATTGATGTTTGTTATCCAGCCATCCGAGAGGGTGTTTTTTTCAAGATCCTGTCCATCTGCTTGAAGCCTTGAAAACTACCTGTCCCTTCCTGTTCACTGAACAGAAAATTTGGGCATTTCCTTCATTCACTGCCCAGAATTTAGGTACAGTCTCAGCAAAGCCCCTCCCCTGCTTCCTTCCTTGCTTCAGTGAGGTCTATAAGTTCAGTAGGGGATTTAGAGCTGATGATTGGATCCATTTTGACCCAGAGTACTTCTGTTAAGCCCAAGCCTCCAGGGGCAAGGACCTCCTTTCCTCTCTTTATATGCTGTAGTTTCTCTGCCTCCCCTCAGCTTTGCTGCCATCCCAACCCGTGAGCAGCCTTATCATCCATGGGGAGCACTGAGAGAAGCCGTTGATTGCTCACACACACAACGGGCCAACTTGGTGCCAAGTCCCTCAGCTAAGGGTCAGTTCAGGTGGAGATTTCCAGGCCAGGAAAGAGCAGAAGGGAACAGCCTCCTGGCTGCAACACTCAAGGAGGATGTGAACTTTTGGGGCTTGGGACTCTGTTCTCTTTGTCACAGGTGTTGTGTGTGCTATCGGACATGGCAGCTGGGTCCATTGACTAGAGCTCAGCTGACCCAAATGGGGGCATAGACCTCAGGCTCAGATGGAGGCACTGAAAGCCAAAGGGGGCCGTTCCCAGAACTGTGCTTGGAGGGATGTATGTGGTGGAGGAAACCAGGACACCTATAGAGACAGAATACACGGGCAGGCACCCATGCCCTGTCTTACATGTTCTGCACATTAGAGGAAGCATCCCTTTGCCCTTGTTCCAGCACAGTCGCTCCTCCTGAGGAGGAGCTTCTCAAAGAGCTCTCGAGAGCTGAGAATTTGCAGAAACTTGCTGAGAGTTTGTGGGGAGAAGAGAGGTGTGAGTGATAAAGAAAAACTAGCGCATATTTGTCAAGAAACCTGAGCCAGAAGGATTTATATCAAGATAATTATTTTTTCTTGGCAGTTATGAGAGATCAAAAAATAAGAAACACATGCACTTATATATTTATAATGGGGAGAAGGAGGTAGAGGAAAGAGATTCGTGCTAAAAGGAAATTGTCGAGTTGGGAAGCATGAGATAGAAAGAGAAATGACATCCTACAGCCAGACAAACCACAGATCAGGACCAGCCCTGTCTGCAGATGCTTGGCATAGGGGAGGCGGTGTTTTTGATGCATGCTGTCAGGGAGGCCATAGCTGTTCACTAAATCCCTTTCTCTGCCCTCGCTGTCACGGTCCAACAGCTGCTCATGGAATAGACAGCGGTGGTGATGGAAGGTGCTGCCATTTATCCCCAGCAGTTTATCACCAACCCTTCACTCCTGTAGTGCAGTGGGAAGCTTCTGCCTGCTTCTGGCCCTCTGGCATCTCATCGACTCCCCTCCGTCAACAGCCCAGGACCCTCCTCCACCCTTGCTGTGGCAGGAACCCAGGATGCAGTAACGTGTGGTGAGGCCTGAGGACCCCATGGCGATGTTGCAGAGCTCATTTGCCAGTGCCCCAGATCCTTGTTCTCCTCCAGGCGTATGGCTCAGCCTGGGCACTTTCTCACACCTCTCCCCCACTTGCTTTGCTCTCCAAGTGTTACTTGCAGGAGTGGAAAGTGAAATGACAGAGCCCGAGGGAAAGACAAAAACACAGTTTGTGTCTGAAAATGTGGGAAGGGCCTTCCTGTATGCTTCATTCCTCTCCTCATGCCCCTCTCTGTCCCCAGCTGAACTGCTGTGACTGATCGCACTGAGAATTTTGCTCCATGAGTGGAAATGAAAGAAAGGCTAAAAAAAAGGGAAAGAGAGTGACTCCTACTCTGCTAGCATGGGTAATTTTCTTTGACATACGCATACTTTATTTTGGGTTACAAGGCCTAACAACTTCCTTAATGTAATTTCCTGCTTTTCAGTCCCACCCATCAGAGCCTGTACTCTGGGGAAGATGCTGGTGTTTTCCTGTGTGGTACGTGCACATTTTGTGAATGTGCTGGGGATCCTGGCACGAAGGCAAAACACTTGGTGGAACAGTTTTCCTCCACTGTAATGGCAGGAGGGGCTGGGAGTGAGTTACCCAGGCTGCCCTGCGTCAGTAACCTTAACAACTCCTCTCAAATCCTTTTCCTGAGAAGTAGTTCTGGTGATCACTGTCCACACTTTCCTGGACTGGACAGAGTTTTAAGAAGTAGGTTGGCAGGAATAAGGTAGCTCTGAGCTTTGCTGACTGCATTATCCCTAGGAACCCTGTAGCCACCAGAGCTATTCTGAATTTGTAATGAATTTGAAAATCATATCTCTGGACTGAAAAGCAAGCTCGGTCTCCTCTAGAGGTGGTGTGTAATCAAGGGTCAACTTGACCTAAAACCAGATCCAGTAAATGAAGATATAGTGTGGTTTGCTACTCCCTGGGTAAGTGTGAGATCACCTCTGTTCAAACATCATCACTAAGAAATTTCTGCTGTTCTCTAGTTTTGGCCATTGGCAAGAGGGTTACACCCAAGACAACTAAGTACAGCATTTTAAGACTGCTTTAATAGTGGATTTCTGCATGAATATATAGGTGCTGGAATTTAAGAAATGCATGAAGATGACATACAGACCTAGGAAGACAAATCCCATGGAAATTTGCTTACTCATCTCTATCTTATAATTCTGTTCCTCTAATAAAATAACTGTCTTCTGTGGTAGCAGTCATGGTGGGTGGTGTGTTGTACCTGTTATTTGACAAACACTACTATAGGTTTTTTTCCTCTATTCCCATGAACAGTTTGCATCTGGTAGGTTGTTTGTTTGTTTGTTTGTTTTGTTTTGTTATTGATCCTGAGTTAGATTTTAAGCTATGTGAGTCAGGCACCATCCTTTGGTCTGTGTTCATGCAGTGAAGAGCTTTATCATCCATACAGTGTGACAAGTCAGATTGTGCTCACTGGGGATGGACAAATCCCCAGGAGCGCCATAAACAGGACGCTCTAACAGGACAGACTTTGGCAGTTAGCGCAGGCAGTTTGTGTGGGGCAGTTCAGGCAGGGCAGGGAGGAGCATGGGGAGGATCCTCTCCTCCCTTTCCCACCTCCTTTTCTCTTCCTCTCCTCTCCTCTGGGGAACTCTACCTTTTACAACTTATAATTCACCATGGTGGGCACCCGTTGCAGCAGCCGGGCTGAGGCGGCAACCCAAACTGAGGGGACACAGCCTCTCTGGGCTCATGTGGGCACCCAGGTGGATCCCCTGAGGGGTGAAGTGGCAGTCCAGACTGGAGACTGTGGGGAGCTCTGGAATCTGGAGGCCCCCCTGAGTCCTGAGGGAAGAGAGGGCTGTCGTGGGTGCAGCTGTGCCCTGCTCAAGGAACTGCTTGAGCAGATGGCCGGGCTGCAGCGAGAAATCAGCAGCCTGAGGGGCTCCTGGGAGTCTCTGAGGGAGATAGATAGGAAGTGTCAACCTGCCCCTACTGAGGCCCGGCAGCCCCCTCTTAAGTCTCTGCAAGGGGTAGTAGCCGATCTAGCTGCTCGACAGTAGTAGCTGATCTAGCTGCAGGACAGAGGGCTCGACCGCCCACGAGAGGAAAGGGGCTGGACCCTCATCTCAGCTCGAAGCAGAAGGAGGCATCTGTCCCCAACACCCACAGTGCCACCAACCCCAACGCTGTCCTTGGGTAATAGATTCGAGGCTCTAAGGGAGGAAAAGGATGAGGGTCTGGACAGTAGTCGGAACTCGGGCCCCAAGAAGCATGTCAGGGATGAGGGAAGTACCAAGCATAGGGAGCGGGGCTGGACAGGGCACTGCATCAAAACCAGTGTCACAAAAAAAGGGCGGAGAGTCTTAGTGATTGGAGACTCCTTGCTGGGGGGCACCGAGGCTCCTGTTTGCTCTCTGGATAACCTCTCCAGAGAGGTGTGTTGTCTTCCTGGAGCACATGTCAGAGATGTTAGGAAGGCTCTGCCACAGCTCATTAAACCGGAGAACTGCGATCCTCTTATCGTCATTCAGGTCCCGGGAAGCTGCAACAAGAAAAATGAGTAATATTAAAAAGGACTTTGCATCCCTGGGAAGGATGTTGAAGGGATTGGGGGTGCAGGTAGTGTTCTCATCTGTCCTCCTGATGGGTGACTGGGACCCAGAAAGAAGGAGGAGAACAGGACAGTTAAATGACTGGCTGAAGGGATGGTGTCTGGACCAAGGCTTTGGGCATTTTGATCTTGGGCAGGCCTTTGAGAAGCCAGGTATGTGGGCTGCTGACGGACTCCAACTCAGCAAGTGGGGCACAATTGTATTGGGGAGCAAGCTCTCTGGACTGATTACCAGGGCTTTAAACTAGGTTTGACGGAGGAAGGGAGGGGAGTTAGAAGTGACAGAGAAGGGCTGGGGGAAGTTGTCACTACTGTCACTATTGAAGATAGTAGGGAAAAACCTCTGAGTTGTCCCATAGGATCTTCCAAGGGCTCCTCAGAGAAGGTAATAGTCTCGATGCCCTGTCTGGAATCTTCTTGTGTCCCTCTAGGGGTAACTGCGCCTGCTGCTTCCCTAAAGTGCCTGTATACCAATGCATGGAGCATGGGAAATAAACAGGATGAGCTCGAGATCTGTGTACGGTCGCAGGGCCACGATCTCATTGTGATCACTGAGACGTGGTGGGACAACTCGCATGACTGGAATACTGTCATGGAGGGCTATGTCCTTTTTAGGAAAGACAGGCTGGGGATGCGAGGGGGTGGGGTTGCCCTTTATGTGAGGGAGCAATTAGAGTGTACCCAGCTCCACCTGGGGGAGGGGTAAAGAACAAGTGGGTGAGAATTAAGGGGTGGGCTGGTATGGGGTGACACTGTTGTGGGGGTCTACTACAGGTCACCAGATCAGGAGGAGGAGGTTGATGAGGCCTTCTACAAGCAGCTGGAAGTAGCCTTGTGATCCCGGGCACTGGTTCTCATGGGGGAATTCAATTATCCAGACATCTGTTGGGTAAGCAACTTGGCTAGGCACGCGCAATCCAAACGGTTCCTTCAATGCGTTGAAGATAATTTTCTAACACAGGTGGTGGAGGAGCCGACGAGGCAGGGGGTGCTTCTGGACCTTGTCCTTACCAACAGGGATGGGCTTGTTAGGGATGTTAAGGTTGGGGGCAGCTTGGGATGCAGCAACCATGAGATGGTGGAGTTCAAGATAGAACTTGGTGGAAGAAGTAAGGCAAAAAGTAGGATTGCTACCATGGACTTTCGGAGAGCCAACTTCACAGCATCACAGAATCACAGAATCATCTAGGTTGGAAGACAACTCCAAGATCACCTAGTCCAACCTCTGACCTAACACTAACAAGTCCTCCACTAAACCATATCACTAAGCTCTACATCTAAAACTTCGACCTCTTCCAGGACCTACTCGGGGGTATCTCATGGGCTAGATTGCTAGAAGGCAAGGGTGCTTGTGAGAGCTGGGCTACATTTAAGCAGTACTTCTTCCAAGCTCAGGATCGGTGCATCCCAAAGAGTAGGAAACTGGGGAAGGGGGGCAGGAGACCTGCGTGGATGAGCAAGGAGCTCATCGACAAAATCAAAAGGAAGAGGAAGGTCTATGAAATGTGGAAAAAAGGGCCTGTCCTCTTGGGAGGAGTATAGAGGTGTTGTCAGGGCCTGCAGGGATGCAACAAGGAAGGCTAAAAGCCCACCTGGAGATGAGACTTGCAAAAGAGATAAAGGATAATAAGAAGTGTTTTTTTTTTTTTTTTTTTTTAAGTGTGTAAACAGTAAAAGGAAGACTAGAGATAATGTGGGTCCCCTGCTGAACAAGGGGGGGTGTCCTGGTAACGGGGGATGCTGAGAAGGTGGAGGTACTGAATGCCTTCTTTGCTTCAGTCTTCGTTTCAAAGACTCCACCCTGGGACTCCTGGATCCTGGAGGGAGGAGAAAGAGTCTGGGTAATGGAGAGCTCCGCCCTGGTTGATGAGGGAGTGGATTGGGAGCGTCTGAGTGGGATCAATGCACACAAATCCATAGGCCCTGATGGGATACATCCACGTGTGCTGAGGGAGTTGGCAGAGGTGATCGTTGAACCGCTCTATCATCTTTGAAAGGTCCTGGAGAACGGGTAAGGTGCCTGAAGACTGGAGGATAGCCAATGTCACTCCGGTCTTCAAGAAGGGCAAGAAGGAGGATCCGGGAAACTACAGGCCAGTCAGTCTCACCTCTGTCCCTGGAAAGGTGTTGGAACAGCTTGTTCTGGATGCCATCTCCAAGCAATTGGAAGAGAAGAAGGTTATGAGGAGTAGTCAGCATGGATTCACCAAGGGGAAATCATGGTCGACCAACCTCGTTGCCTTCTGTGTTGGCATCACCAGCTGGGTAGATGGGGGGAGAGCAGTGGCTGTCATCTACCTTGACCTGAGCAAGGCTTTTGATACTGTCTCCCACGACATCCTGCTAGCAAAGCTGAGAAAGTGTGGGATAGAGGAGTGGACAGTAAGGTGGGCTGAGAACTGGCTGACTGGCTGAGCTCAGAAGCTTGTGATCGGGAGCGCAGAGTCCGGCTGGAGACCTGTGACTAGCGGTGTTCCCCAGGGGTCGGTGCTGGGTCCAGTCTTGTTCAACATCTTCATCGACAACCTTGATGAGGGAATAGTGTCTGCCCTCAGCAAGTACACCGATGACACAAAGCTGGGAGGAGTGACCGACATGCCAGAAGGCTGTGCTGCCATTCAGTGAGACCTGGATCAGCTGGAGAGTTGGGCAGGAAGAAACCAAATGAGGTTTAATTAGAGCAAGTGTAGAGTCCTGCACCCGGAAAGGAACAACCACACATATCAGTACAGGCTGGGGGACGACCTGCTGGAGAGGAGCTCTGCGGAGAAGGACCTGGGGGTCCTGGTGGATGACAGGTTGACCATGAGCCAGCAGTGTGCCCTGGTGGCCAAGAGGGCTAATGGGATCCTGGCATGCATTAAAAGGACTGTGACCAGCAGGTCAAGGGAGGTGATCCTCCCCCTCTACTCTGCCCTGGTCAGGCCTCACCTGGAGTGCTGTGTCCAGTTCTGGGCTCCCCGGTACAAAAAAGACAGGGATCTCCTGGAAAGAGTCCAGCGGAGGGCCACAAAGATGATACAGGGCCTGGAGCATCTTCCCTATGAAGAAAGGCTAAGAGACCTGGGTCTGTTCAGCCTGGAGAAGCGAAGACTGAGAGGGGATCTTATCAATGTTTATAAATACCTGAGGTGTGGGAGACAGAGGGATTTGGCCAACCTCTTTTCAGTGTTTTGTGGGGACAGGATAAGGGGCAATGGCCACAAGATAGAGTACAGGAAGTTTCGCACCAACATGCGAAAGAACTTCGAAGGGGGAAGGGGCTAAAACCAGCCACGCCGGTGAAGACCTAAGGGATGGTACGCTAGAATCAGAGGGGCTGTGTGCCAGTGAGGTCCTTCGGTCAGATCCACAAGGTGCTGAGTGTAAGGAGACGCACCTGAAGTGCTTCTACACGAACGCACGCAGCATGAGGAATAAAATGGATGAGCTAGAAGTCCTGGCCCAGTCCCGCAACTACGACATCATCGGCATAAGCGAAACCTGGTGGGATGAGTCCTGTGACTGGGGTGTTGCGATAGATGGTTACAGGCTCTTCAGGAGGGACAGGCAGGGTAGGCGAGGTGGTGGGGTGGCGATGTATGTGAAGCAGGGGCTGGACTGTGTGGAACTTCAGGTTGGCAATGGCAAAGTTGAGAGCCTCTGGGTAAGGATCAAGGGACGAACGAATAAAGGGGATGTCGTTGTGGGAGTCTATTACAGACCGCCTGGCCAGGACGATAGCGCCGATAAATTATTCTTTACAGAACTAAGAGAGGCCTCGAGATTAACTCCCCTTGTCCTTATGGGGGACTTCAACTTGCCAGACGTTAACTGGGAGTGCCACATGGCTGACACGAGCAAGTCCAGGAGGTTCATGAAGCACCTAGATGATAACTTCTTGGTGCAGGTGCTAACGGAGCCAACTAGGAAAGGTGCCCTCCTAGACCTGTTGCTAGAAAACAGAGGGGGTCTGGTGGGAGATGTGGTGATTGGTGGCCGCCTTGGTCATAGCGACCATGAAGTGGTTGAGTTCAAAATTTACGGTGACAGAAGGAAAAGTGCCACCAAAACCTCATCCCTAGATATGGGGAAAGCGGACTTCAGGCTGCTCAGGGAACTAGTCAGCAAGGTCCCCTGGGAAACTGCTCTTGAAGGCCTCGATGTCCACCAGAGCTGGTCATTCTTTAAGCGATGCCTCCTAGAAGCATAAGATCAGGCAATTCCTAAATATCGCAAGTCAGGCAGGCGGGGCAGGAGGCCGGCGTGGCTGACCAGGGACATTCTAATGGAGATTAGGCGGAAACAGAGAGTGTTTTGCTACTGGAAGGAGGGCCAGGTGTCATGGAAAGAATACAGGGATGCTGTTCGTGTTTGTAGGGAGAAAGTTCGTGTGGCCAAAGCACGCCTAGAGTTGAAGCTGGCTGTGTCTGTGAGAGAAAACAAAAAGTTTTTTTTTAGATATGTGAATGGAAAAAGCAGAACTAAAGAATACATAGGGCCGCTCCTTGATAGGGAAGGTCTCCTCACAGACAATGACATAGGCAAAGCAGAGGCGCTTAACGCCTTCTTTGCCTCTGTCTTCATTGCCGATGATGGGCTTCGGGACCCAGGGTGCCCCGAGCTGGAGGACCGGGACGGTGGGGATGACAAACTCCCAACCGACCCTGAACGTGTGCGAGATTTGCTACTCCACCTCGATCCCTACAAGTCCATGGGTCCGGATGGGATTCATCCCCGGGTGCTGAAAGAGCTGGCGGACGTCATCGCGGAACCTCTCTCAATTATTTTTCAACGATCCTGGGAATTTGGAGAGGTCCCGGTAGACTGGAAGCTGGCAAATGTTGTGCCGATTTTCAAGAAGGGTCAGAAAGAAGACCCTTGCAATTACAGGCCTGTCAGTCTCACGTTAGTGCCTGGTAAAATCATGGAGAAGATGGTTCTCGAACTTATTGAGGCGCACCTGAGGGACAAAGCAGTCATTGGTCCCAGCCAGCATGGGTTTGTGAAGGGTAGGTCCTGCCTAACTAACTTGATTTCCTTTTATAATAAGATCACCCGTATGGTGGACCAAGGGAAAAGAACCAGCTGATGTGATTTTTTTGGACTTCAGCAAGGCTTTTGACACGGTCTCCCATAGGATCCTACTGGACAAAATGTCCACCATACAGCTAAATAAAAACATCATACAATGGGTGAGCAATTGGCTAACGGGCAGGGCCCAAAGGGTTATGGTAAATGGGGCTGCGTCAGGCTGGCAGGTGGTCACTAGTCGGGTCCCTCAAGGCTCCATTTTAGGGCCGGTACTTTTCAATATTTTTATAAATGATCTGGATGTAGGAATAGAAGGTATTTTGAGCAAGTTTGCTGATGACACCAAACTTGGAGGAGTCGTGGACTCGAATGAGGGTGGAAAGGCCTTGCAGAGGGATCTGGATAGGTTGGAGAGCTGGGCGATCACCAACCGCATGAAGTTCAATAAGAGCAAGTGCCGGGTCCTGCACCTGGGACGGGGAAACCCTGGCTGCACGTACAGACTGGGCGATGAGATGCTGGAGAGCAGCCTAGAAGAGAGGGATCTGGGGGTCGTGGTAGACAGCAAGTTGAATATGAGCCAGCAGTGTGCCCTGGCAGCCAGGAGGGCCAACCGTGTCCTGGGGTGCATCAAGCACGGCATCGCTAGTAGGTCAAGGGAGGTGATTGGCCCGCTCTACTCTGCGCTGGTGCAGCCTCACCTCGAGTACTGTGTGCAGTTCTGGGCACCACAGTATAAAAAGGACATGAAACTGTTGGAGAGTGTCCAGAGGAGGGCTACGAAGATGGTGAAAGGCCTGGAGGGGAAGACGTACGAAGAGCGGCTGAGGTCACTGGGCCTGTTCAGCCTGGAGAAGAGGAGGCCTCATCACAGTCTACAACTTCCTCGTAAGGGGGTGTCGAGAGACAGGAGACCTTTTCTCCATTAACACCAGTGACAGGACCCGCGGGAACGGGGTTAAGCTGAGGCAGGGGAAATTTAGGCTTGACATCAGGAGGGGGTTTTTCACAGAGAGGGTGGTTGCACACTGGAACAGGCTCCCCAGGGAAGTTGTCACTGCACCGAGCCTGTCTGAATTTAAGAAGAGATTGGACTGTGCACTTAGTCACATGGTCTGAACTTTTGGGTAGACCTGTGCGGTGTCAAGAGTTGGACTTGATGATCCTTAAGGGTCCCTTCCAACTCAGGATATTCTATGATTCTATGATTCTTCACGGTGATGGTGACGGAGCACTGGAACAGGCTGTCCAGGAAGGTTGTGGAGTCTCCTTCTCTGGAGATATTCAAGGCCCGTCTGGACACCTACCTGGGCAGCCTGCTCTAGGGAACCTGCTTTGGCAGGGGGGTTGGACCCGGTGATCTCTTGAGGTCCCTTGCAACCCCTACAGTTCTGTGATTCTGTGAAATCTTTCCTGCTGAAATATTTTCTACAAAGAAAGGTCAATTTTGATGCTTCCTTCCCCTCCTTAGTTAGTATTAATAAGAAAAATATTTATTTTTTGGTCTGCTGAACTTAAAGGACTTTGTTATTGCTTGCATGTGTCAGGATCCATGTGAATTGTTGCAGTACCTGGCAGGAGGCTCAGGTCATGTAAGCCTTACGTCCATTCTTTGCTACTGATCCTTCTCCTTCACTGAACACTATTTCCCATAAAATACTGAAATGTCTTGCAAGTTGGCAGCTTTTTCCAGAAAGTTTTTTGTTTTCTGGAAATGAAATTGGAGTCAGAAATGCCCTTATTGGTGTCATCCTGATCAACAAGCAGAATTCAAGACCTTTTCCCTTAAAAGGTGACTCTCTTTCAGAACTTAATGTTTTAATTCATTTCCCACCAAATTAGCTACCCCAAAGTTCAGACACTCATTCCACCAGTTTCTTCCTGAGACAAGGACAGGGCTTTTTAAATTTCTGTTTGTGTCACACCTTTCATAACTTTTAAGCACGAGAAGATCAATTACCCACTGTTATTATGCATCATTGTACTTGAATTATTTCTTTCAGTTCATAGAATATATGAAATGATTAAAGAAAATCAACGTCCTTGTTGTAAATTACAGATATAGCCTAAAGGTATCTGTAGAAGACCTGCTGCAACACAAAATCTGAGTGAAACAGTTTCCCACCCTTCCAACTGTGGTGCCTCTTCATTCCTCATGCACTTTAAAAGTTTGGGGGAGGTAGGTCTGGCTGGGATCGTGGAATGCCATCGGACATAGGGCGTTCTGAACACAGGGGGAAGGGAAAGCACAGACTCTTCTGAGCTGTCACAGAGGCCATTTTGTGTTTACCTCAGCTGTATAGCTACCATCTGTGGAAATTGTCTTACCAGAGTGTCAGGGAGACCACATGTCAAATCAAGCAGGAGATAGCAGTTGCATCAGAATCTGATCAGATATAAACTCCTGAAGAGATTTTTATAAGGTTCTCCAGCTTAGAAGGCTGCAGTGGCCCATCATAATCTCTATCAGTTGTAGCAGACTTGTACACAGCAGAAAAAGACACTGAATCCATGTAATATGATCCGTCACACTTGCAGTCACAATGCTAAGGCCCTCCTGCAGGAACTGCTGCAGTTTGATCTTTGCTATGTGTATTTTTGAGGTGTAGCCAGGTCTAAATTGGAGGATCCCCAGAATATCAGCCAGGGGGAAGCAGCATTTCCTCAAGTCGCCCTTCTCTCAGTTTAGAGGTGAGCTTAGTATCAGGGCTGTGCATCATGTCCTGCCTTCAATTCACAGGCAGTAAGGCTGGACTTGGCCTGATGAGGGCAGCCAGTGATAAGCTATCCAGTGTACATAAGGGAACCCCTCTCTTCTCCACTGGGTGGAACTGGAACTACCATATGGGGCAGGGTATTTCCCTGCAGCATGCACAGGAGTCCTTGTCCCTCTGTATGCCCCAACATTTCTTTAGGTAAATGCTTTTGTGCTCACCACCCTCCCTGCCCACACTGTTTTTCCTTGAAAAGAAACCCAATACAGAAGGAAGATGCAGTAAACTCTGGTAGATCTACAGGGTTGGACAACAGCAAGGAGAGGGCCTGTTCCACACAGGGTGCCTGTTCCACAACATAGGCACAATTGTGGTTGTGCAAGTCTAGCTATCTAGCCTTTGATAGTTTTATTTCATGAGAATAACAAGGGACACGGCCACAAGACAGACCTGCTTTGAGGAGGAGATTGAAGAGAATTCCCTTCCCATTAGCACTGATGTGATTTGTGTTCTATACCCGATCTGTTTGGGAAGTTCAGAGGGTATTTGTAGTGGTAACATACTCATAGATCTACACACATCTGCAGCAATTGATAATACATTAATTCTATAGCCTTCCCCTGAAGTTATCAAAGCAGCCAAGAGAGTATTTTAACAAGAATGAGGTAGATGAGCAATGGGGGTCTCTTGTATTTTAAAAGTCTCCTTTCTAAGCCTCAAAACCAATATGAGGCAAAGTCATATGCCATATCAAAAATGGGTAAAGTGAAGTGATGCAACTCAGAAATGGTGATGAGTAACACTGCCATAGACTAAGCACTGGTCTATACATTCCTCTCAAGATGGCATGTGGCTTGGTAACTGTCCTGCTCCACCATCTGCAGAGACTGAAACTCAATTGCTGTTAACGAGAATGAAATTATGGCAATATTAGCATAATTAAAATTAGAAGAATCCTAGTTCAAGGATGATTGATGCCCATGGAAAGCTTTGGATAGAAGCAGAAAAGGCAAGTCTGAGTGTTGAGTGTTGGCTCAGACTTTATTTACCTACACAATTTCCCCAGGTACATGAGGAAATGTCCTCAAAAAAAAAAAAAAAAAAAAGGCTACTGACTGGTATTAAATAAATGATGCACGTTGGCACAGTGATAGATGAGATAGATGAGAATAGCGGAAAACACATTGTGAAAGAAACCAGAAGAATTTTTGTCATAAATCTCCCCAAACTATTCTAGACAGGGAAAGGCTAAAAACTAAGCAGGCTACTGGGAGCATAAGGAAGGGGGCTTTAGGAGAAACCCATAACTCTGTAAGTTCATTGCCAAAACTTTTCCCCATATGTCCAGTCTCTTGGAAGAGGAGCATTGGATGGCCAAGGAAAGGAAAGGGATGTGAAGGTGTGTCATTGCAATTTGAGTTATTTGGCTTTTTGGTTTTATTTACCACAGTACAAAAAGGACGTGAAACTATTGGAGAGTGTCCAGAGGAGGGCTACGAAGATAGTGAAGGGACTAGAGGGGAAGATGTATGAGGAGTGGCTGAGGTCACTTTGCCTGTTCAGCCTGGAAAAAAAGGAGGCTGAGGGGAGACCTCATCACAGTCTACAGCTTCCTAACGAGGGGGAGTGAAGGGGCAGGTGCCGATCTATTCTCTTTAGTGACCAGCGATAGGACCCATGGGAATGGTGTCAAGCTGTTACAGGAGAGGTTCAGGCAGGACATCAGGAAGAGGTTCTTCACTGAGACGGTTGTCGCACACTGGAACAGGCTCCCCAGGGAAGTAGCCACAGCACCAACCCTGTCAGAGTTTAAGCGTTTGGACTGTGCACTTAGTCATATGGTCTGAATTTTTGGGTAGACCTGTGTGTAGACGAGGGGTTGAACTAAATGATCCTTATGGGTCCCTTCCAACTTGGGATATTCTAATTTTTTATTTCATGCAGGTTAAAAGAGCTCCAGGTGTTCTCTCTAGAAAAAAAAAAGAGATTAGAAGGCAACATTAATCAAGTTTATAGCATATTCAAGCAAGTAGATAAAGAGGAAAAAAAATAATACCCTGAAATGTTTTTCTAATGAATGCATATTTTAGCTGGAGAATTCGCAGGGGTCAACATGATGAAAGGCATGTATATATGCAAAACTAGGGTTAGAAGACAAAATGGGATTATTTTCAAAGTTCATAAATAATGTAACTGTTGGAAGAAAAATGCAGAGGTTTCTGTTGATCTTATTGCCAGAGGAACAACTTCAGGCCTG
>NW_023305602.1:17040-17402 GCF_011077185.1 Oxyura jamaicensis
TCTGTTGATCTTATTGCCAGAGGAACAACTTCAGGCCTGAAAAAGTAAGGGGCTGTCCTGGTTTCAGTTAGGACAGAGTTAATTTTCCTCCTAGTAGCTGGTAGGGTGCTATGTTTTGGATTAGGATGAGAAGAGTGCTGATAACATGCTGATGTTTTAATTGCTGCAGAGCAGTGCTTACACTAAGCCAAGGACTTTTCAGCTCCTCGCTCTGTCCTGCCAGCGGGCAGGCTGGGGGTGCAGCAGGAGCTGGGAGTGGACAGACCCAGGACAGCTGACCCAAACTGGCCGAAGGGGTAGTCCATACAATCTGACGTCATGCTGAACAATATATAGGGGTGGCTAACTGCGGTGGAGGGGGG
>NW_023305602.1:17502-30344 GCF_011077185.1 Oxyura jamaicensis
CGTTTCTCTCCCCCATCCCAGAGAGGGAGGGGGGAGGGTGAGCGAACAGCTGTGTGGTGTTTAGCTGCCGGCCGGGTTAAACCACAACACGGGTACACTGTGTGGTGTAGGTCGCACATCACATCTCCAAATCCACTGCAGAGATACAGCACGTACCCCAAGGCAGGGGAGAGAACGTATCTGGGGAGCTTGAGGGTCACAAGGGAGGGCTGGGAGGGCAGCCTGAGAAATGGGGAGGGAATCAGGCAACAACTTTCAGTGCCATTCTTAGTGTGCCACTCTGGGAAAACGAGCCTTCCCTATTTATTGTGTTTTTTCCCCTCTTTGAAGGGTCTTGGGTGATCTTCACCAGCCCTTTAACTCTCAAACTGGCCCATGTCATAGGACGTGCTCTGTGTCCACACAGCTCAGGGCAGGATGCTGAACGGCTGAATGGCCTTTGGGGCAGAAACCTCTTACTGGAGACTTCGTCCTCCTTTTCTAGGTCAGAGACTTTTGAAACCTATTCCCACATCTTCAGCTTTTTCTGAGCATCTTCTGTGCAGAGAGTGGAGTGATGTATGTGCTCCTCTGTATTTACCCTTACTCGCAGATTAAAACAAACAAACAAACAAACAAAAAACTGACCATATTCCCTCCTTGTATTCATCACCTGATTTACATTTCATTTATTTCTATAGCCCCAAACAGACAATAGTAACTCATAATGGTAATAATAGGAGTTTCTACTAATAGAACTCATTCCATTTTTGGAGTTCAAATTATGGACAAGCACCATTAGTCCCATTTAGAGATGGATTTAATTGGTGCAACTTGTCCAAATGCAGACACGGCTGCAAGAATCAGGAAGAAAATGCAAAGGCTCCCAATTTCAACCCCATCCTCAGCTCAGCTGATCTGGTACAGCCATTTCGGAGGGCAGGGTGCGGTGGACATGCACCATCATTCAAAAGACAAAATGTGAGGGATGCTCAGGAAGAAAATGAGCCTCATCTTTGGAGCCTGCTAAATTTCACAAAGTTGTCCCAAAGCAGCAAAAGGAGCAATGTCCCGAGGTTTGGCCTTGCTACTTATAAGCATGAAAAAAACCATGAGCGTGAAATCAAACAACAGGTTTAAAATGGGTGCTACAATGACTCAAATTTGTATGGACCATTATTTGATCTTCTAACCTACTAGGTTTAAGGTAAACCACAGTGGAATATCATGCAGACATTAAATGAAACAGTGTCATCAATTCAATCCAATGAGATATGTTTTATATAACAAAGGGATTTGTTCTGATATTCAAACAATGTATATAAATGAAAGAGTCAAAATAGATTCATTTTGTTCTCAAAGTAAACACATTAAGGAAAGCCATCAAGAAGTAAAGAACATGGCATTTTTTTTTCTTTAAACTGTGCTTTATTTAGGGCTAAGCTGGAAAGCGTCATTCAATAATTACAGAAGAATACAAGGAGTTTTAGGGAACTGAGAGTGAAAGAGCAGTTATATGGAACTGCAGCTGCATTACACATCTGTACTTCCTGGCTGTGGGCTCAGTCTGGCTGTCCTTACTCGGGCAAAATACTCACACATCCCAGCGGGAGTTCTGCCAGAGTAAGGATGGGAAGATCAGGCCCAACAGGGAATTAAAAAAAATAAAAAGAAAGAAAAAAAAAGAAAGAAAGGAAGAAAGAAGTTTGAGATCAAGATAAAAAATACTAAGAAAAACAAACATTAAAACAGAGTAAAACCGAATAAAGGATCAGAAACAATTATCACACTGCACAGTCGAAGCAAACAAGTGTGAGAATGATGTAAATCAAGTTTTAAGACTGTGAAGATAAGTTATGATAAATATGATATACTTTAAAATGTATTCTTAAATAATTCATTGATTTTTGAGTCAGATTTTTTAAAGCAATGTCTTATTTTTTAACTGCTCTAAAGTAATTTAACAAAGATAAATATCGTGCTTTCATTAAATAGCTTTCCTTGTTTTTCTCTATCATTACAATTAAAAGTCCTACAAAATATGCAAATTTATTTACAGAAAAACAGAGCCAGCATCTTTTTTTAAACGTCCCCTTGTTTTTCAAAATTCCTTGTAAACAGTTTCAGAAATTCTTCAAAGAGATTTTTTTTATTTTGTTTGTTTTTATTTTTTATGTTTTTTTTTTTCTAGAGCAAATATGGAAGCTACTGAAGCATAGGATGACGGGAATTTTGCGGACAGCAGATCATGAAGACATGAAGCATTTAGCTGTATTTTGTTGTTCAAGTTAGAACTCACATCTGATAAAAAGACAGCTGTTTTGGTTCCCATTTGCATTGTCTACAGAATCGAGCTTTCTTTTGTTTATTTTTTATTTTTTAGAAGCTGGAATGCTTGCCATTAAAAAAGCTACCAAAACAGCCATTTCTCTCCCTTTTCTCCTCAATAAATAACAGCATCCAACAGCAATTGGCAGAGAGTAGGAATTTATGCTCAATCTAAACTCTACAAAAATTACAGTTCCACAACATCTTTGCTTTTAGCATTAACGCTAACTTCTATGTATTATTTTTTTTTACGTTGTCTAATTTTTTCTATTATATAGGTGTTTTTAACTTTCTTTTTTTAAATTCTGTACAACTGTTAGGATTTTAAATGGGGAGAGTTAGAAGCATTTACAAATCTGTTTTGTTTTCCATTTTAATATCAACCATCTCTCCTTTCTCCTCTCTATGCCTTTTTATGTATTTATTTATTTACTTTTTTTGCTTTTTATAGGTATCCATCTTACCTGCCTTTAAAAACACGATCCTTACGTATTATACAGAAAACCATATGAAAACTTCATAGACTCTAATTAATATATAACCAAAGAACCTCCAAAAGTATCAAAGAACTATTATCTTGCCATTTTAAAAGCATTTAAGCATTTTTTTTTTTTTTTACATATTTCATATAATCGCTCTCAAAAACTGTTTTAGGAACTGCTCAGAGAAAATGAAAGAACTTCCATATTTTACATACAGCTACAAGTCTGCGGTAAAAAGTTTTGTCCTTTGGTCCCTATATAGCTAAGGAATGACAGATAAAGATGCTCAGTGACTGTTACCATGGGTCACACATGGTAACTGCATCCTTGGTGGCAAACAGGCACTCCTTTGTCAGTATCCAGGTTTGCATCTCCAGTTTGAAGAAAAGCCCCTGTGGTGATATCAGTGTCTCTTCAAAATCCTGGTTGATCTTGTTCCTGTTCTGATTTTACTTATGTGTTTGTTTGTTTTCAAGTGCATGTCCTTCGAAGTCAGCAGAAGTGATACTTTTCTTGAAGAAATGTTACAGTCTAAACAATCAAAGAGAGAGTAAGTCTGAAGTCTTCAGTTTGATTGATATTTGCTGATATGTCAAAGGTGTAATCCAACAGTTCCTGTTTATTTTTTTAAATATATATATACTTTTTTTTTTTTTTTTTCCCTAAATGTGGCCCATTCAGCTGCTGCCCTAAAAAAATGAAGAAGATCATTGCAAATTAAATCAAAAAGGGGAAGGGGAAATAGGGAAGGAGGGGGATATTTGGGACAGGGGAGAGACCTAACAAATGAAAAAGAAATTAAAAACAAGCCTGTTCATTTGGGCCCAATACTGCTCCTGTTTAAACTAATGGGTGTTTTCTTCTCCCTTCAATTAGGACAGGATGGGGCTTCTGCTTTGGTTGTTTGCTTTTGGACGTATTGGCTCTGATTCTGCTCCCACTCATGTCAACAGAAAGATTCCCCTTGACTTCAGTGAGAACCTGATCAAACCCAAAGTGAGCAAGGTAGTCACGATCATGATAGAGAAAAATACAATTGTTCCTAATAGTAATAATAATCATAAATCAAAATAATAGTAAGGCATATCTATTTAAATCCGTATCACTATTTATGTACAGATAACTGCATTTTAATTATTTTTAAGTGCCACTTTACAATGCCAGATAACAATCTTGCTTGGTGGGCTTTTGTAGTGTGAAAGGCATTGAGAAAGAATGGGCCTACATTTTAATGGGGTGCCATCTATGACAGTGTAGGAGCTTTCTGTGGAGACATAGCTGCCAATAACATCTACATCCTTGTGAATGTCAGAAAGTAGGACTTTGAACAGGCAATTTATGGGAGGTTAAACAAAAAAAGACTGTTGGAATTAACCTTTTTTTTTTTCAAAAAAAATTAAAGCTAACATTTCTTAAATAAAAAAAGTTATTTAAAAAAAATGTAATCATTCCGACTAGGCTTGACATTTAAGTAGGATGCTTAATCATTAAGGATTAGCTCTTATCTCTTTCTAGCAAGCAGGTTCTTATACACTCAGTGATTTATTACATTAGGAAACTTAGAAACTGCAAAAGTTCCACTCTGGTGGAAAAGTGTCATGCGGAATATCAATCCATGCTGGCAGGTTTTCATACTATTGGTTCAACAAACAGCAAACCATACACAGCAGTCTAAACAATTCAACACCAAAAATAATAATAGAATAAAAAAATAAAAAACACTTGTCAATGACCCTTTTTCAGTTGTAAACAAAAAGATGCATTTTGCATTTTGATCTGGATGTTTTTTTTCCCCACTGAAAACAAACCCTCCCTCCCCCGAGCAATTAATTTTGGCTGGAGCTGCTGTAATACAGAACCTTAGAATTAGGAATTCTTGAAAAGGCATACAATGAGTTTTTTTGTTTGTTTGTTTGTTTTGTTTTGTTTGGATTGCTATAGCTTTCAAACTACTATTACTATCATTTTGCTTTTTTAAAAAAATTAAAAAAAAATTGTAGAGTGATTTGAAATATCCTAAGGGGTAAAAAAGGTGTCAATTGAAAAAGGTCCCCAATTCTCTGGAAAAAAAATAATTTAAAAATCACAAGATTTTCAGTGAAAAAAAATTAACCATGCTTTTTATTCTCTCTCATTTTTTTTTTCTAAATTATCTATACAGTCATAACACTCTCATTTTTTTTCTAAAGAATTAGGAATTCATCTTTTTTTGTCCTTCTGTGTGACATCTAGAGAAGCATAAAACGCTAACAAGAAATCAAATGACAAATAAAGAAACCACTGCAAGCACCAAAAACGAAATGAAAATGAGCACCACAAAAAATTGTGGCAGCACAAAGTCAAAAAAGGCACATGTGATCATGACTGGCCAATCATCAACTGATACAATATCCAAGAAAAATGCTTCAGTCATAGCACCTGCACGAAACTTGACAGCATGTCATGCAACCAAATCTTAGCTTGTTACATGACGCCATCATGTCACACTTTCAACTTCGAGTTGATTTGAACTTACAGCCTGGGGGACTGTATTCTCCACTTTCATGTCATTATGTGAACTTTTTTTCCTAGCTCAGTGCGAGACTGTGGTGGATTTGACTGGCTCTTGGTTGGTTTTGTTGGAATTTGATATAATGACAAAAGAAGAAAAGATTTATATATATATATATTTATATATAGGGTGGAAAAAAGGAAAGGTAGGGAAAGAAGATATATATAAAAATAATAATTAAAAAAAGTTACAAACACTGCATCAATCAACAAGCTCTAATGGAAATACTTGCCATTAAACTATATAAAATGAAACGAAGGAAAGCAAAGCAAACTAACTGAATGGAAAGAAATGAAAGAAAAGAAGAAGAAAAGAAAGAAAGGAAAAAAAAAAAAAAAGAAGGATGGAGGAGGCCTAGCCAGACACGCACACACAATACACACACTTAAATGTAGACACACAGTCAACAGTGAACAGTAACGGAACGCTGTACAGCGGCTGTTGAGGAGAGCATGTACTGAATGAATGAGCGCAGACACAGATCGGTTTGCAAAGTGTGGAAAACATACATTTGCTGCCAACCAGAATGCTTTTGTAAAGCACCAGCCTCTCCTGCACCACCCCCAGCCTCCAGGGCTTCGAGGGATGGCTAGCCAAATTCCACTGGGAGCCTTGCCATTTCCTCAGATGGACTCCAGAGCAGACACTGCTCTAATGCAATTACATCCCAGGAAGTTTAAAGTCATTGGGCAGTAAAAGACCATGAGCTGCTTTGGCTACTAAGAATTAAAAAAAAAAAAAAAAGGAAAAATGAAAGAAAAGAAAAGGAAAGAAAAAAGGAAAGAAAATAAAAGGAGAGGAAAGGAAAGGAAAGGAAAGGAAAGGAAAGAAAAGAAAAGAAAAGAAAAGAAAAGAAAAGAAAAGAAAAAAGAGAAAAGAAGGGAAAAGAAGGGAAAAGAAGGGAAAAGAAGGGAAAAGAAGAGAAAGGGAAGGGAAAAGAGAAGGGACGAGGAGAGGACAGGACAGGAGAGGACAGGAGAGGACAGGAGAGGAAGAAAAGCATAAAGAAAAAATGAAAATGAAAGAAAAAAAAGAAAAAAGGAAAAAGGAAAAGGAAGAGGAAAGAAATAAAAATAAAAATAAAATAAAAATAAAGGAAAATGAAAAGAAAAAAGAAAAAGAAAAAGAAAAAGAAAAAGAAAAAAGAAAAAGAAAAAGAAAAAGAAAAAGAAAAAGATGATAAAGAAAAAGAAAAAGAAAGCTGCCAGGGGCTGGTTGCTACAATCTCTAGAAACAGCCTATTCCTTTCCTACCAGAGAAAATGTCCCTTTATTGGCCCAGGGAGTTTTGCCTCAGTAAACATCAAAAATCACTGCACACAATGATACTTTTGTCTCATTTTGCAGCCCTGCACCCTGTTCCTCAGGTATTGCCTTTCTGTCTCCTTGGCAGGGCTCATCTCTCTCCTCCCAGACAATTTCTAAAGTCATTGCACACAAATAAAATTTCACCTTGCATTTGGGTGTCACAAGAATATTGTTGGCAGTTCTCATCCTGAAATCATGCATGCTGGCTAGAGATTTTTTTTTCTTTTTTTTTTTTTTTTTTTTTGTCTGTTTCTATTTTTTCTGAGCTGAAACATGCTTTCTGGCTAGAGCTGTTATGCTCAGCTGACAGGAGATGGTGCTGAACTAAGCCCTGAACTGAGCATTGGCTTCAGCTCCATACTTCGCCCACAGCTGGCTGCTGCCTTGGGCTGTTGACTCCTTCTTGATGGTCTGGCCCCACAATCCTTCAGGTGGATGAGCTGGAAGTGTCAGCCTGAACTTCCTGGGGTTTGGGTGCAGGGAATAGACTGGTTCCCCTAGGGAGATACAAGCTTTGGCTCTACATTTATTTCTCAAGCCAAGAGGGAGAAAACTGTCTTTCTGAAGATGGCCCAGGGCAGAGCTGTTATCACTTGCACACTTGCGACTTTGGGTACCCAAGCAGTGTGAACCATACAGATCTGGGCTCTGCATGAGGACAAGAAAAAGACCTTGTCTTTCTCTGTTGACTAGGCAGAGGATCTAGGCACCTATCTTATGAGGACTGCTTCATCAGTGTCCTGAAATTGAGAGGCACGTTAGGCATCTGTGTTATACTGGACGCCAGCCAAACTCATCTGTTTAAGAAAAGCAATTCACTTTGCTGGGAAGAGGTATAAACTTTGGGCATTACTGAAGTAAATTTGTGAATAAAAGAGTTAAGGTTATGAAGACAAGTATATATAGCCTAGTTCAGAAGTGGTACCTTGGAGATAAAGAGGAAGGTTACTTCCTGAGCACTTGGGGTCTGTGCATAAAGACAGATTAGGCAAAATCTCTTTGCTGCAGGTAACACTGACCAGGAACTTGCCCCACTGGGCAAACCAAATGCACCTGGTAAATGCCAACATTCCTCTAAACCAACTTCTTCTTTGAAGCATCTAACTGAAGCCAGAGACCATTCTCTTTGAACATCGAATGGAGATAATGGCTTAAAGCCCTAATTAGGCTTCAAGATGCAACATCTCCATCTGAGCAAATCACACCAGTCTGGGTTTAGTGGAGAGAAACAGGGCTTACAGTCCCCAATTCATCCCAAAGGACCCCTTCTGATCAGTCTGTGAATCATGGCCAAACAGGGCCTATGTCTCTCTTGATTATAATGAGGACTTTCAGTGACTAGCTTTGATGGAGGTAGTTACTCTGTAAATCTATAAAATGAGGGGAAATGAATCTCATCCAAAGCTTCAGTTAGAGCAAACATGACTTTAGTCATGTCCTTGCAACCCTCCCAACCTTACTGTCATCACAGTAGCTCTATCTTTCAAACACCACTGTCACAGGAAAGCTTTGAACAGTAGCTTCTGACCAAACTGTAGGGATCTCTCTGTATTGTGGGAGACACTCATTGCCTGTGTTTAAGCTGGAGTAAGATTTCCTTCCTCCTGAAGTCTTTAGCTTGGGCTCATCCCACCAAGACATAAGCACTCAGCTTAGGAATCTATTTTCTCTAAGCACTGCAAAGACCATGGAGGTGAAGAAGAACAATGACTCTGCTTAGTTAAGGCCTCAATGGACCTTAAAGGTGTTTCCCTTACTCTCCAAAGACTACAAAGGAGATCTAGAACAACTTGGTAAGTCAGTTAGGCCAAGTGAACAATGCATCAAAAGCTTCTTTGTGGCTGCTTACTTTCATGAGTGGTAACCCCAGAATAAGACTGAGACATTTAATGGCAATCTGCTCATATCTTCCATCCCTACTTAACTACAACACACAGCCTTGCTAAAGATCAACAATGTCCCTTGCATCTGGTTCTAATTTTTCAGCTATCCCTACCTATTTTGTTTTCTCCACACAGGGCTGCATCATTGCTGAGACCTGATAGCCATAAACCTGAGGCTCTGGAGATAGGCAAGGCTGTACTGCCAAGACTGCTAGATCATTTGAGTGTTTTTTTTGCTGGTGCAAACTGCCCCAGTGTCAATGGGAGATGGATCTCTACTCTTGCTAGTAATTATTTATGTGACAAAGTCAAGCTGTTATGTGGAGAAGGATTTGTGTCCAGCTGTACAACAACCTGTTGTACAGTCCAAAAAAACTTTAAGAACTAAGGATGTGCAGATGATCTTTAAAACTATGCAGCTCCTGTGCTCTGCAACATGCATTGTATAGTCTAGGGCATGCTAGGTTTGTGCAGCACCCTGTACACACCTCTCAGGGCATTTGCCTCCTGTCAGGGTATGAATGTATCTGCTCAGCTTCCAAGTACAACCAACAACACATGCAACATTGCTCTGTGTCTTCACAGGAGCACAAAATTGGCCCAACACTGTCTCTATCATGCTGCACTGTCAGGTTGATGCTCTACTCCTTCCGCTCCATATATACACTGCCTTCTATTTCTCATTATTTGCACTGTGTCCCTCCCCCTAATCCTTTCTAGCCAAGTCTCCATGGATCTTCTCCATCCCTTTTTTCCGTGCTGGCTTGGAGGCACGGAACCTCTCCTTGAAGGAACTTAAAAGGCCTCACTTCTTCCAGCATCAAAGCAACAACCTCCTGTGCTCACACCAAAGTTCATGGCTGAACATTGCCCAGCCCATATGTAGGTTTCTTCACCTTTATGCAGTATCCATTAGCCTCTGTTTGCACACCCATCCAAAACTGCAGTCAGGATCCTGTCCCTCTGTCTGTTGGAGCCTGTGCCCGAGAGTAATTCTAGCAAGGTGGTGGAGATATTTTTCCTACAGGTGATAGATCTTTACAGCTATTGCCTCTGAGGCTGATCAATGCTATTTAAATTCCAACTTCTGTTTTTCTCCCTCACCTTTCTTCTTGTTTCTATAGCAATTTATCTCTGTGTTTAATGCCTCTGCACCAACTTTCTCCCAGTGCTGGATGGCTCTGCCTCCCCTATGTCCCAGCCCTCCTCCTCACTATGCCCAGATACCAACCTGCACAGATATCCCCTTCTCCAGCCCCTGCCCGAACTGCCCAGCGGAGGTGGAGGAAGGAGGCATGGCTCTCCAAAACTTGCTCTATCCCTGCAACAACCACTGTAATAAGGCTGTCGTGGGGAGTCCAAGATCAGGAGCCCAAATGTCTTAGAGCAGGGAGGGCAGTTCAGTGAAGAACTTTGCATCCATGCTGGGATTAAATGAAGCCTGATCATTTATCCTAGAAATCAATGAATTTGCCTGGGCTCTTGGGGTGCTATTTTTAGGAGGAAAAAAAAAAGAAAGAAAAAAATGAATGTTTTTGTCAGATGCTTCAGTTCTAACATCTGAAGGTTAAAAAGGAGACAGATAGCATATATGAATCTCTATATACATGATACATGCACACATGCATATACATATGTATACATACAGAGGTACTATATATACATACATATCAACAGACACAATTACACATATACAGACAGAGAAACTAATGTGATCTAACAGGGAGATGGGAGTCCAGCATTTCAAATGCTAATGCTTTCTGTTTTCTTTCTTTTTTTTTTTTTAAAGATGCTTGATGTCCCTGCCTCATTTTTCCCATTTATAAATTAAAGGTGATGATAAAAATTAGCTTTTAAATTGTAATGCCCTTATTTCAAATAATTGTATGACTTACTTGCTGTGCAGTGTTGTTACTAGGATTGTTCTAATTTAACTATCATAGAATCATAGAATCATAGAATATCCCGAGTTGGAAGGGACCCATAAGGATCATCAAGTCCAGCTCCTGGCACCATGCAGGTCTACCCAAAACTATATTACATTAAGAGCTGGTTGAAAAATGACAATTATTTTCCAGGGGAAAATTGTCATTATTTTGGCTTTCTTTCCTGTGAATATTTTAGTTAAAAATAAAATTAAAAAAAAATGGGGAGGCGGCTAGTGGAAGAGATTAATTTTTGTATTTTTTTAATCAATCAGAAAACCAGTCCATTTTTAACAGAAATTTAGTGTTTCGAATGCCAACATTTTTAGTCAAGACATTTGGTTTGTTTGTTTGTTTGTTTTTGTGCTGTTGGCATTTCTTTTTTAATCTACTAGAATGAAAATTTGCTGTGGAAGCATCCAGTTTGGTCAAAATGTCACTTTTTGGTCACCCCCTCCTCCCCCAACCAGTTTGATGGTTTGTCAAGCCGCAATAGCTGTGTCACCTCTGATTTATCTATTTTTCTAGAACCATTAGTCTCAAGCAGTGGATGAAAAAGCACCGCAACGGAGTCGCTGCTCCTCGGGAAGACAGCCCGGTCGGTCAGAAAATGTCACTGGTTCCCCACACGGTGTTGCTTTTTCTTGCCCTGTCCCCGACTGGTGGCAGGAGAGGTGGGCACAGCATGATGGGGATCTCAGGGGGACACCCTGAAGGAGATGTTTAGGTGTGGAGAGGGACGGAGAGTGGGTCTGGGGTGGGATGGAGCAGGGACACAGTGGTGGGGAGCAATGGGTAAGGACTGAATGGTCACAGCCCTCCTCATCAATGCCTGGAATTTATTTGCTCATGCAAAACTATGGCTATGTAGCCATAGATCCTGTTCCTCTCTCAGTTGTGTTTTACCAACCAAGGGCTTTGCAGACAAAGGTCAGTGCAATAAACTCAGGCCATTTTAGGAAGCAGGGTAGTAGCCGTGGTAAAAGTCAAATGTATGTCATGTGGCTACTCTTCTGGCAAAGCCTGTAGCCTCTTCCACTTCTGCTGGCCATCTCAGCAGGGCCCGTGCCCCGAGGAAGACGTGTCCTGCCTCATACAGGGCAATCACTCCTCCTTTTGCTGCCGGTGAACATTAGGTGGGAGAGAAAATTAACCTGTGTGGAAGCTACCTTTCTGCACTCCCCCCTTTCCTTTCTTCCCACCAGACAACAGCACCTCTTGGGATGATCTCAAGAGCCCTAAATAAGCCCAGCCCCTGGATCTCAGCAGACAGGGTTATCCTGCATGTGACCTCTAGGCAGGTTGCCTGATACACCCTACCTGGGGCTCGAGTGCTGGCCATGAGACATGATAACCCACAGCTGCCAGCCAGCCTGGGGATGAGGAATTTTGTCTGTAAATCCTCACTGGGAGCAGGACACAGTCACTGGGGAAGTGCTTGTGTGGCCTTGTGGCCAGGAAATTAGGAGACCCCAGCTCTCCTCCCAGCTGAAGCCCCTGGCAGGGGTCCCCGACGTTGGGTGGCAGGGGCACACAGTGCCCCACGGTCATGCAAGACTGCCTGAGGGCAGCAAACACCCACGTTCATTCAGAGGCAGCCCCAGCCCTGCAAGGCAGAACTTGTACCCTGCAGCACATCCCATGCAGCCTCAGCACTCACTGGTCCACTTCCCTGGGACCAGGTGAGACTTTACCCATCTTCTGCCAAGCCTGTTCAGCATGTCTCCTAGTCTCTGAATCCCGCCAAATCAGAATGCAGCCAGGAACACATACTCCCAGCTTGCAACACTCAATTACTGCTTCTAATATATATATTTTTTGTCTGCAGCTTCAAATTACCTTCAAGGTGCACAGTGCAATTAGCTAAAAATATTTCCTGCTTTGTTTTAATTGCACTAAAACTAATGCACCTCCAGCGAGGAGCAGTAAGGTGGAAATTGGTGCCCCAAATATTTCAAAATGTTTAAAGCCCAGGATGACTCAATAAGCTTACACAGATCTATTAATTATTAAAATTTATTAATTTTTGTTATAAAAAAAAACCTTCCTGAAGTCACATTCTATAAGATGTTTCTGAAAAAGGCTACTTTCACTAAGGAGATGATAAATCTAAGTTTGAGAAAGATAGAACAGGAATCCCTCCATATAGTTGGATCAGTTTCCATCTGAAGAATTCACAGATCTTGGCAAATTTTAGTATCTCAGAATTTGATTCTGAAAACACTTATGTATTTAACTGATGTATGTGACTTACGTATGTGACTCATTTCACTGCTTTAGCTGAGGTATTATATAAACAATTTTCTAATTCAGAGCTGGATCACACTTTTCTTCAAAGTAGAAAATGCAGGTGATCAGTCAAACTCTATGATTGCTAAGAAAATAAT
>NW_023305602.1:45344-67722 GCF_011077185.1 Oxyura jamaicensis
TGTGAGAACAGTAAAACAAAGATCACAAGTTTTCAAAACATAAGAAAAAGGGAAAAAAAAGGAAACAGGAGAAATTAAAGGGTTGATTAAAGGGTTGAAAAAATATATATAAAAAAGGAAAAAAAAAAAAAAAAAAAAAAAATGAAAAAAGGGGAAAAAAAAAAAAAAAAAGACAAAAAAAGAAAAAAGAAGAAAAAGGGAAAAAGAGGAAAAAAGAGACAAAAAGAAAAGAAAAAAAGAAGAAATAGAGAAAAGGGGAAAGAAAAAAAGAAGAAAAAAGAGAAAAAAATAGAGAAAAAAAATATATTAAAAAGGAAAAAAAAAGAAAAAAGAAGAAAAAATGAAAAAAAGGGAAAAAATAAAAAATGAATAATGGAAAAAAAAATGAAAAAAGGAGAAAAAAGGAAAAAAAGGGGGAAAAAGAAAAAAATAGAAAAAAGGGGAAAAAAAGAAAAAACAAAAAAATAGAAAAAATAATAAAAAAAGAAAAAAAGAGGGAAAAAGAGACAAAAAGAAAAGAAAAAAAAAAGAAAAAAGAGAAAACCAGGGGAAACTGGTTACAAGATACCAAGAGGTATGTTTGAGTATGTCAGTGGAGCCAGCTTCTTTGCAGAGATCCTGGAATGGTTTGGGTTTGCCCTTGCCTGCTGCACCATCGAAAGCCTTGCATTTGCATTGTGTACACTTTTTATCTTGGTCTCTCGGGCAAAGCAACACCACCAGTGGTACCTTGAGAAATTTGAAGACTATCCAAATGATAGAAAAATTCTGATTCCATTTGTGTATTAACAGATGCTTCGAATACCATCAGGTTCTGGTGGTGACACTGTTTTTGAAATGGTTACTGTTTAGAACAACTAACACTTCACAAGTGTTAGCCAGTTAACATACTCTGTTCACTAGTGACAAAGCCTTGCGCTGCTATTAGTTACTGCTTTTCTTCTTAATGGAACCCCCAGATCTGATGGACATGGTGAACAGGAATGAAAGTGCTTTTGCAACAACACAGCACCGTTGTGAATACTTAAGGCAAGATGACTGAATTCACATCGTGGAAACTACTGTACAGGATTTCTGATGTTTCATTTTGTCCTGGTTTCAGTTAGGACAGTTATTTTTCCTCCTAGTAGCTGGTAGGGTGCTATGTTTTGGATTAGGATGAGAAGAGTGCTGATAACATGCTGATGTTTTAATTGCTGGAGAGCAATGCTTACACTATGCCAAGGACTTTTTCAGCTCCTCGCTCTGTCCTGCCAGCGGGCAGGCTGGGGGTGCAGCAAGAGCTGGGAGGGGACAAACCCAGGACAGCTGACCCAAACTGGCCAAAGGGGTATTCCATACCATCTGACGTCATGCTAAACAATATATAGGGGTGGCTAGCCGGGCTGGGGGGGCTGGCTGCTCGGGGTTGGGCTGGGCATCGGTCAGCGGGTGGTGAGCAATTGCATTGTGCATCACTTGTTTGTACATATTATTATTATTATCATTATTATTTTCTATCTTAATAAACGGTCTTTATCTCAACTCACAGGCTTCACTTTCCCGTTTCTCTCCCCCATCCCAGAGAGGGAGGGGGGAGGGTGAGCGAACGGCTGTGTGGTGTTTAGCTGCCAGCCGGGTTAAACCACAACACATTTTCAGCCTATAGAGTGTTTGGGTATTACCCATCTGATCTAGCCATGTCCTGAGGAGTGTGCAGTGAGCCCAGTCACCCTTAGTGTATAATTTGGCTGGTGCATTTTGCCTCTTACTTGCCTGCATACACAAATGGGGTTGATTTGTCTTGCCTTCCTAATTTTCTTCCCCTTGCCCCCATTTCTAGGAGAACTGATGCAGACCAAAGACATTGAATTAATATAGTTTCTGTTAGGTGAGAAATGTTCTTCCTGCTCTCTGCACTCTTGCACAGATATGAACACTATGTAGGTAAAATGTAATACTGTTTACACCAATAGCTGTAGTGGTAATTCTTCCAAATAACTGATTTAGTCATCTGTCTCTAAAACTTCATAACTATCTCAAATAATATACAACATTTGTCTTTCTGTTCAGCACTATTTTTAGAGATATATTTTTAATAAGGGTGCATTAATAGTGATAGACTGTCCTCCAAGGATTTTTACAGAATTTTCTTACTATGCAGTTTTGAGAAAGTCTTTCTTTTCCTGTTGATAACGGTCTAGTCAATCTTTATATTCAAAGTTTGGAATCTTTTAGTGCTTTCTTACTGTTTCATTAACGTTCTCACATTGCTATGTTTTTCCTGAAGGAATCCAGAGGGATTTTGAAGACATGGTAGGATCTCAAGTATACAGACTTCTGAGTTTTGGACACATCTATGTCTTTTGAATATTTGTGATATTAAAGAGTATTTTTTTAGAATTGCAGAAAAGTCAGGTTTTCTGCAGAAACCCTCAAGGCAAAAATGAACTGCTGCAGATGTATTTTGGAAATCTCTTTGGAAATCAAAAAACAAATTGATAATATAACTTTACTAGGTGTTGAGTGTTCTGGTATGGTATTGTGTTAAGCTTTGTCCAGTGTTCAAAATTCTTTTTTTGCTATGACCTACAAGGCTGTAGTAATCCATGTAATATGAGGGTGGAACTTTACTCTTCTAATTTTAAATATTTCCTTTAAAAAGTACATTCAGGAAATGGGCAGTGAAAAAGGACTTTGCCACCCAAGATTTTTCTTAACAACGGTGTCTTCCTGCTTTCCTTCTTGTAACAGTTATACAGTAATTAGTACACTGAAGTCTTGGCTATCATTAAGGACTTATTCAGTGATACAGAGAAACATAATACACTTTATCATTATTGACTGAAATAGCCAAAGGAAAGAGGGGAGAGAAGCTGTCACTCATACCATGATGATAACTTATCCTACAGCTAAGCCTTTGGACTGCCAGTTGCTCCTCACAGAGATGACCAGTTACTGCCTCAGTAGACACCCAGGAAACACCACAGAACAGGTTGGGAAAGGCACTTTACCTAATGAATCACCTAGCATTACCCTTTCCTCACAAAGAGGTACCACCCATAGTAAAACATTACAAAAATATGAATTCCGCACTGCCACGGGTGCCAGAATCAGAGCAGGCCTTAGTGATGGTAACAAATTTAAATACAGGTCTTTGGGAGGGACCCCAGCCTCTAATAACTTGGGGTCGAGGGTATGCTTGTGTCTCCACAGGTCACGGACCAAGATGGGTACCAGCACGGGGGTAAGGCCATGGTTGGCCTCCTCCTCACAGTCACCGCTGTCATCAGTTATTGCCAGCCCTGGGTCTCCATCCAACCATGCCACAACATCGGGGTCACCCTCACCAACATGACAGGACAAGAAGCGATATGCCTGTCCCTGGCTAGTGCTAACGACCCATTTACGACAGGTCTGGTGGGGATCCTGGCAGATAACAAAGATTGGACTGTCTACTTGCTGCGAGCGCCCCTAGAGCCACAAGAATTAGATATCCTGTGTATAGACATCATGTGTAAGGTTCAATTACATGGGCAAAAACCAAACCATGAAACAAATTGTCAATGCCACACTCGCTCCTTATTGCAATGCATCTCTTTGGTGTAATTACACAAAACTATAATAGCATCATCTCCACTCTCAGCCGCTCACCACGGGAGTAGACATGGACCTCCTGAAGCCGCCGACAAATTATCTTAAGTGATATTTTCTTGTGGTATGAATGAAAAGTGCAAGAGGCTTCTTTGTGTGATTGTGCTGTGTGAGTGAGAAGTAGCATCGCGGTGAAGCACCATCCCTAGTGCTTAGCGGCTTGTTGATTGATGTAGATTCTAGTAGGCACACTACTTTACAATCGTAATTTTTCATGTGATTTTCACCCTGTTGCTTATTGTAATGTTTGCAGTGCTTGATAGAAAAATATATAGAAAGTATTTGGTTGATTGTAAATAAAAAAGGGGAATTGTGGGTAAGGAATTCGCAGGTGGCTTTGCGCTGCTTCCCACATCCTTGTATTAGAGATAATGAGGAAACAAGCCAGAGACAAGTGCATGGAAAAGCTAGAGCAATTATAAGTTGTTATCGGTGCATGCTGTAGTTAGTTGCCTATATATACTCTGTGAGAACCTGCAATAAAGGAGGACGATTATACTCGCATCGAGGTTGCATCGTTACTCGGGTCCGTTTCCCTTTCCGACAGATACAAACCCCGTGCCCCCTGTGGTTTTACCTACATGACCATGGAGAGGACATGAGAAAATGGGATGGAAAATCTACCTCGACCCTAGAGGCACGGATACCTGAGTTGCAAAAGAAAACAATCGGGAAAAAGGGGTTCTCTGGAAAGCTTGCTGCTCCAACTTCCTGTGGGCAGTCCCTCAGACGCAGTAATGAATATTCTGACCAGGATTAGAGGGGTCCTGCCTCCAGCCAGGGGGAGGAAAGGGACAATCGAGTTTATTGGACTACGTGGATTCGATGGCCTGGCACGTCAGACCCACAGAAGTATAAGGCTTTAGTAGACACCGGTGCAAAATGTACTCTAATGCCATCAAACTATAAAGGACCAGAACCCATCAGTATTTATGGGGTGATGGGGGGATCCCAGCAGTTAACTGTATTGGAGGCTGAAGTGAGTCTAACTGGGAAGGAGTGGAAATATCCTCAGGAGAGGATATTTCAAGGACCCAAAAGGATTTTGGTGGGCTTTTCGCATAGCTGCCTTAGAGACAGAGGGCATTAAACAGTTGTCTACCTTGCCAGGTCCCTCCGAGGACCCTTCTATTGTGGGGTTGCTGAGGGTCGAAGAACAGCAGGTGCCAATCACTACCACAACTGAGCACTGGTGGCAATATCGAACCAACCGAGACTCCCCAATTCCCATCCATAAGCTAATTCGTCAACTGGAGAGCCAAGGAGTGATCAGCAAGACCTATTCACCTTTTAATAGTCCCATTTGCAGTTCTGAAGAGCAGAGGAGTCCAGGAAGGCTGGGCACTCTTCAAGAAGGAAATCTTCTTGAAGTCCAACAGGCTCAATGCAGTGACTACTTCCCTGGGGAGACTGTTCCAGTGTGCGACAACCCTCTCAGTGAAGAACCTCTTCCTGATGTCTAGCCTAACCCTCCCCTGCCTCAGACTGACAACATTCCCATGGGTCCTATCACTGGTGATTACGGAGAATAGGTCACCTGGCTCTCCACTCCCCCTCGCGAGGAAGTTGTAGACTGTGATGAGGTCTCCCCTCAGACTCCTCTTCTCCAGGCTAAACAGGACAAGTGACCTCAGCTGCTCCTCATATGTCTTCCCCTCTAGGCCCTTCACCATCTCCGTCACCCTCCTCTGGACACTCTCCAACAGTTTTGCATCCTTTTTGTACTGTGGTGCCCAGAACTGCACACAGTACTCAAGGTGAGGCCGCACCAGCGCAGAGTAGAGCAGGACAATAACTTCCCTCGACCGACTAGCAATGCCGTGCTGCATCCCAGTATACGGTTGGCCCTCCTGGCTGCCAGGGAACACTGCTGGCTCATATTCAACTTGCTGTCAACCACAACCCCCAGATCCCTCTCTGCAGGGCTGCTCTCCAGCATCTTGTTGCCCAGTCTGTACGTATAGCCAGTGTTTCCCCATCCCAGGTGCAGGACCCGGCACTTGCTCTTGTTAAACTTCATGTGGTTGGTGATTGCCCAGCTCTCCAATCTGTCTAGATCTCTCTGCAAGGCCTTTCCACCCTCATCCGAGTCCACAACTCCTCCAAGTTTGGTGTCATCAGCAAATTTGCTCAAAACACCTTCTAGTCCTACATCCAAATTGTTTATAAAAACATTGAAGAGGACTGGCCCTAAAATGGAGCCCTGAGGGACCCCTCTAGTGACCATCCGCCAGCCTGATGTGGCCCCATTTACCACAACCCTTTGAGCCCTGCCCATCAGCCAATTGCTCACCCATCGGATGATGTTTTTGTTAAGCTGTATGCTGGACACTTTGTCCAGTAGGATCCTATGGGAAATCATGTCAAAAGCTTTGCTGAAGACCAAAAGATCACATCAGCTGGTTTCCCTTGGTCGACTAGATGGGTGATCTTATCATAAAAGGAAATAAAAATTTGTTAGGCAGGACCTACCCCTCACAAACTCATGTTGGCTGGGACCAATGACTGCATTGTCCCCCAGGTGCGCTTCAATAACTTCAAGGATCATCTTCTCCATAATTTTACCAGGCACTGACATGAGACTGACAGGCCTGTAATTTCTAGGGTCTTCTTTCTTGCCCTTCTTCAAAACTGGTATAACATTTGCCAGCTTCCAGTCTATTGGGACCTCTCCAGATTCCCAAGATCATTGAAAAATAATTGAGGGAGGTCCTGCAATGATGTCAGCCAGCTCTTTAAGCATCCTGGGATGAATCCCATCCGGACCCATGGATTTGTATGGATCCAGGTGGAGCAGCAAATCCTGCACACGCTCAGGGTCAGTTGGGAGTTTGTCATTCCCACCGTCATGGTCCTCCACCCTGGGTCCCGAAGCCCATCATCAGTGTTGAAGACAGAGGTGAAGAAGGCATTAAATGTCTCTGCTTCGCCTATGTCCTTGACTGTGAGGAGACCTTCCCCATCAAGTAGAGGACCTATGTTTTCTTTGGTTCTCCTTTTTCTGTTCACATATCTAAAAAAAAACTTTTTATTGTCTCCCACAGACTTGGCCAGCTTCAACTCTAGTTGGGCTTTGACCACACGAATTTTCTCCCTACAAACGTGAACAGCATCCCTGTATTCCTTCCTCGTCACCTGACCCTCCTTCCAGCAGCCGTACACTTTCTTTTTTCGCATAAGCTCCAGTAGAAGATCCCTGGTTAGCTAGATCGGCCTTCTGCCCCCCCCCGCCTGACTTCCGATATTTTGGAATTGCCTGATCTTGTGCTTTTAGGAGGCAGTGCTTAAAGACTGACCAGCACGGATGGACGCCAAGGCCTTCAAAAGCAGTTTCCCAGGGGACCTTGCTGACTAGTTCCCTGAGCAGCCAGAAGTCTGCTTTCCCCATATCCAGGGCTGAAGTGGCAATTTTCCTTCTGTCAACATAAATTCTAAACTGAACCACTCCGTGGTCACTATGACGGCTGCCAATTGCCACATCCCCTCAAGACCCTCTCTGTTCTCCAGCAACAGGTCTAGGAGGGCACCTTCCCTAGTTGGCTCCCTTAGCACCTGCACCAAGAAGTTATCATCTAGGTGCTTTATTAGCCTCTTGGACTTGACCACGTCCTTGAAGCAGGATGCTTGACCACATCCTTGAAGCAGGGCCTCAACGCATGTAGCCGGTTTTCGGGAGGAGGACAGATGTTTTCCTAACGAGAGTCCACCCCTCCCCTCTTCTTCCTTTTTCCACCTTTTATTGCTGAGTGTGACATCATATGGTATGGAATATCCCTTTGGTTGGTTTAGGTCAGCTGCCCTGGTGATGTTTCTTTCTCACTTTTTTTTTGCCCACCCCCTAGGAGGGTTAGAGAGAGTCCTGATGCTGTGCCAGCACTTCTCAGCAGCAGACACAACACTGGTGTGATACCACTGCTGTTCTAGCTACAAGTGCAGAGCGTAGCACTGTATGGGCTGCTGCAGGGAAAGTTAACATCCCAGCCAGACCAGTACAGGCCCCCAGGGTTCAGTACTAGGGCCAGTTCTCTTGAATGTCTTTATCGATGATCTGGATGAGGGGACTGAGTGCACCTTCAGTAAGTTTGTAGACGACACCAAGTTAGGTGCATGTGTCGAACTGCTTGAGAGTAGGAAGGCTCTGCAGGAGGATCTGGATAGGCTGGACCGATGGGCTGAGGACAACTGCATGAAGTTCAACAAGGCCAAGTGCTGGGTCCTGCACCTGGGGCACAACAAACCCAAACAGAGCTACAGGCTGGGAGATGAGTGGCTGGAAAGCTGCCTGGCAGAGAAGGACCTGGGAGTATTGGTTGATAGTCGGCTGAATATGAGCCAGCAGTGTGCTCAGGTGGCCAAGAAGGCCAGCAGCATCCTGGCTTGTATCAGAAACAGCGTGGCCAGCAGGACTAGGGAAATGATTGCTCCCCTGTACTCAGCTCTGGTGAGGCCACACCTCGAGTACTGTGTTCAGTCTTGTGCCCCTCACTACAGTAAGGACATCAGGGAGTTCGAGCGAGTCCAGAGAAGGGCTATGAAGCTGGTGAGGGGTCTGGAGAACAAGTCTTACGAGGAGCGGCTGAGGAAGCTGTGGTTGTTCAGCCTGGAGAAGAGGAGGCTCAGGGGAGATCTTATTGCACTCTACAGGTACCTGAAGGGAGGCTGTAGCAAGGTTGGGATTGGTCTATTCTCCCACGTGCCTGGTGACAGGACGAGGGGGAATGGGCTAAAGTTTTGCCAGGGGAGGTTTAGGATAGATATTAGGAAGAACTTCTTTACTGAAAGGGTTGTTAGTCACTGGAATAGGCTGCCCAGGGAAGTGGTTGAGTCACCATCCCTGGAGGTCTTTAAAAGACCTTTAGATGTAGAGCCTAGTGTTATATTTTAGTGGAGGACTTCTTAGTGCTACGTCAGAGGTTGGACTTGGTGATCTTGGAGATCTCTTCTGTGAAATGTGTTCATTTGATTCGTGTCAGTATGGAACAATGCTAGGGCCGCATGATGAAATATAAGCTCCTTTTTAAGAAAAACAGTGATTAGTGTACATAGTTCTTGTATCATGCAAAGGAAGGGTCCAGCAATTTGTGTAAATAGAGGGTTTGAAGGGCGAACATCGAGACTCTAGTCTGGGAGATAAGAGGACCAAGGAGGTTTTTTAGGAAACTGCTGACTTTTGCATGGGATGCTACACAAGCCTCTGATATCCGGCAAAGAGATCCACCAAATAAGGAGAAAGGGGGAGTTGAAGGATGACTGAAGGACAAAGCTTGGGAGGAAGACTATGAGCCTTCAGCACAAGAGACCCCCAGAAAGTCCACCAGAGACTGATACGCATGCGTCCGGAGAGGGTTCGGATTCTGGGAGCTAATTATATTAACCCTGCCTTTTCTAGGAATAGTGATGAATATGTATTAGTCTAGGAGCATAAAAATCAGCCACCTGATGTACCAGGTGTGCGTCTTGGTGGGGCAGAGACTCCCAGCGCACCCAGCGCTGTTTTCTTGCCTCTATTCGCTTAATAAATTATAAACTTTAATTAGAATCCTATTTGGGACTTTGTCATTTATCACATCTTCCAGCCTAGATGATTCTGTGATTCTGTGAAAGGGTTGTTAGACATTGGAATGGGCTGACAAGGGAAGTGGTTGAGTCACCTTCCCTGGAGGTCTTTTAAAAGATGTTTAGATGTAGAGCTTAGTGATATGGTTTACTGGAGGACTTGTTAGTGTTAGGTCGGAGGTTGGACTAGGTGATCTTGGAGGTCTCTTCCAACCTAAATGATTCTGTGATTCTGTGATATGGCCAGTGCAAAAGTCTAATGGTGAGTGGAGACTAACAGTGGACTATCGTTGTCTGAATGAAGTCACGCCACCACTGAGTGCTGCAGTGCGGAACATGCTAGAACTCCAGTACGAACTGCAATCAAGCGCAGCCAAGTTGTACACCACAATTGATATCGCTAATGCATTTTTCTCCATCCCTCTAGCAGCAGAGTGCAGGCCACAGTTTGCTTTTAGTTGGAGGGGTGTCCAATAGAATCATAGAATCATAGAATATCCCGAGTTGGAAGGGACCCATAACGATAATCAAGTACAACTCCTCGCACCGCACACGTCTACCCAAAAGTTTAGACCATGTGACTAAGTGCACAGTCCAATTGCCTCTTAAATTCAGACAGGCTTGGTGCAGTGACTACTTCACTGGGGAGCCTGTTCCAGTGTGCAATCACCCTCTCCGTGTAGAACCTCTTCCAGCTTAAACTTCCCCTGCCTCAGCTTAACACCGTTCCCACGGGTCCTATTACTGGTGTTTATGGAGAATAGGCCACCTGCCTCTCCACTCCCCTTCGTGAGGAAGTTGTAGACTGCGATGAGGTTTTAATTGTTGCAGAGCAGTGCTTACACTAAACCAAGGACTTTTCAGCTTCTCGCTCTGTCCTGCCAGCGGGCAGGCTGGGGGTGGAGCAAGAGCTGGGAGGGGACAGACCCAGGACAGCTGACCCAAACTGGCCAAAGGGGTATTCCATACCATCTGTTGTCATGCTAAACAATATATAGGGGTGGCTAGCTGGGGTGGGGGGCGGCTGCTCAGGGATAGGCTAGGCATCGGTCAGGGAGTGGTGAGCAATTGCAGGGTGCATCACTTGTTTCGTACACATTATTCTTAGTAGTACTATTATCATTATTCTTTTCTTTTCTGTCCTAATAAACTATCTCTATCTCAGCCCACAGGCTTTCATTTCTTTCTAATTCTCTCCCCCATCCCAGAGAGGGAGGGGGGAGGGTGAGCAAACTTCTGTGTGGTTTTTAGCTGCCGACCGGTTTAAACCACAACAGTCTTTTTTTTTTTTTTTTTTTTTTTTGTCCACTGCTATAATCACCTCTTTAATTGTAAAAGAAAAAAAAGAGAACAGAGGCGGCTTCCATTTTGGAAATATTTTGCCATCTGAATTCTTCAGGGCTTTGCTTGACACAGCTTGTGGACTTATCTGCCACATCACAGAGACCCTTTCAGTGTTTGACAGCAACTTTAGAGCACTTGCAAGAAAAACAATGACTTCAAATCACTATGGCTTCGACTGCTTGTGTCCCAAAAGGGAGATGTATAAGTTTAAAAAAAGTGCATACAGAATTAAAATGGAGCGAATAGCTTTCTTTCTTGGTTGAGAAAAAACACTCTGGTGGATTACATCAAACTGAGTGCTGCCTGTGATTTTGTTTGCAGCTTCTTATTTTTGGAAATGACTTTGATAAAACAGCTTTTCCTTAGAAAATCTTCAATGAAAAAGTTTCTTGAGCATACTCTTAAAGCACATGAGTAATTGCCCTCATGTCAATATGGTTATTCTCATGCTTCATATTGGAACTAAGGACTGAAGAGCTGTGACCAAAGTAAAAGAAGATAAAAACCATACAGGAGTTATTGTGTTTCTGGCAGTTAAAGGAGCTACCTGCTTTCTAGCCTTGCAATAGATATGTGTGCCTATGGATCTAGCTGGCTTTTACTCTAGTGTTTTTAGGAAACTTATTGTTGTATTAATGTTACTGTCTACTGAGTAGGTGTGTCAGAGACTCCCAGTGGTATTTTGGTGGCTGACTAGAGGTTGCACATGAAACCAGCCATGGGGTACAATAACACAGTGCTGAGCCAAGGACAACTGATCTATCTCTAAGTAGGGCTAATTACTGAGGGGTTAGCCCTATGCCCTGGCTGGAAATTGCCTTGTATTGAGCCATCATGACTAAAAACCCTGTGTTTTCTTCTAGGGTGCTGGTATGGATGTATCCTAGCACTGGAAAGCAAATAAGCTGAAGAGAGATGTGGATCTGAGCCCTTCTGAGGTTTTGATTATCCTTGCCCTTCACTAAATGTCCTCTTCAGTCTGAGCTGACAACCTCCTATGCTAAATCAGAACCTTTCTTGGGCTATATACACTGCCTAAATGCCCTCCAGGGGCCACATACACTTGGCTAATCCCTTTTATTAGATGCAAAAACCCAACCCAAACCAAACCAAAACCACAAAAACTACTGGGTGATTCTTTGGGGGGAAACAAGCTAAGACCTCAAAGTCAGCCTGGTTATGAAAAGCTAGACCTAGAACACTTCATGATGATCCACGATAAGGAAAATACCACGGACTCATACCCATGGATCTTTAGCAACACTGGAGTCTACAGCCCTGCACTTTCTTACACAACCATAAGAAACAAGCATATCCTCAGTGTTCACAGTTATGCTACAATATAAAGCTATTGCTTGGTGCCAAACAACTATAGGGAGATACGTGTTCCTTCATCCCTTTGCAGGTGTTATTGAAAATCTCCCCAACAAAGACAGTCCCTGCTTTAACAAAATAGCATGCATGCATCTCCCGCTCTCTCCCAACACTTCTGAGCAAAACCTGCAGTAAAAAAAAAGCCAGTGTGATGAAGCAAAAAGCATTTCGATATGGAAATGTATTTTGGTTTCAAGCTTCCAAGAGGCCTTGTCATAAGCAAGGAAAAGAAAAGAGGTATGTGAAGAGGGAAAATTCATTGAAAATTATCTTCGTATAGTCACATATAAAGGAGATTCTGGACTATGGAAGTTGTATCTTGAGTCGTTATTGCCAGAGAGATACTAAAAGCCCCTTTGAAATTAGCACATGCACCTAATACATTTATTGGAAGTTTTCTTAGTCTGCTCCATGTTTTGTTCAGTGCAGCATCTCTTTCAAAGACATTTTAATCCCATTCCTTAATTCTCAATAGAAAAGATACTGCTCTGCAGGCCACAATAAGGTATTTTCAAAGATATTAGAGATACCAGTGAAAAACTGGATCACTTCATAGTTCTTTGGGAGGGTTGAAGAAGGGGACTTTCTGCCTGAACCTTAGGTGCATCAAAAAGGCCTGAATTAAAATCACTGAATCTTAGATGTTATGGTCATAATGGCCTAGAAAGCTTACCTAACCCATCTCTCTGTCACTAACTTAGGAATGCAAACTGCTTGTTGCAGCTTAGGGTGACCCTAAGTGCTGGGTTTATTGGGGAATCTCTGGTATGGAATGGCTTTAACAGCAGAGACTTTCCATCTCTGCAACAAACACATACATTTTACATATTTAATTTCTCTAAGAATTATCTGATGGAAAGACCAGTCAGTGGTGGAAAATGTTTCAATTTTTGGAAACATCTCCATTGCTGTTATTGCTAATAGTCTGGAATACCAATGAAACAAGCTGCTGCTTCTGATATTTTTGACACTGTTACATGTATTTGAAGTTTCCTTGTAGCATCAAGCTGTCTCCTTTTCAACAACACAAAGCACTTGAGTCTTACAATGAAACCCTCATTCAGATACGTCTAGGTCCTCACTCAAGCAAAGCTTCCTTGGCTTTGCTTGGGTTTTATCTATACACAGAAGTTAACAGCAACTGAACAAGATGACAGCATGGATCCTCCTATTAATTCATTGGGCTTGGAAACAAAGAAATTAGGTGTCATTTAGTTGTCACGGAGACATATTTACATATAGTTATTATGCTGGGATGAAATTGGATACAGACTATACTGCATGAAGAATGAAGAATGCTTTGAAACATTTGCAACACAGAGCTATTGAGACAGACACTGTCCCAGTCCAGTCACCTGGGATTAAACTGCAGCCCAGTCCCATCGCTTAATTGCTGATTTTCTTCAGCCACCAGAAATACTGCATTTGGCTGAGCAAGGGGAATGAGGGCAGCTGCTGCATCCCCTCTAGTGACCAGGAAGAATTTGGAGAGATGCAGGATGCTACTGGGGTGGGGAACCATCGTTAAGCATCCTTCTATCTCTCTAATGAGGCACAAATAGTTTCTGGTTTATGTGTGGGTGGGTGTCTGTGTGGTGTGGCTCTAGCCAGAGGCCTAAGTGGAAAAGGTAGAAGCCAGAGAGTTGCAGAGCTGAATCTTTTTGAGGGTCTACAGCACAAAGGAGAGGCTACAACCACAGCTGACAACCCCTTCCCCATGCAGATACCTGTGCTAGTGCTTTGTATCCAGTGGTTCCCACAACCCTTCAGTAGGGACGATTAGCATCCTTTGGCCTCTTCAGCTGCACCTTCAGCCTCTTCATGCCAATCTGGAAGCCGTTCATAGCCTGGATGGCAGCTTGGGCACTGGCAGGATTGTCAAAACTCACAAAACCTGTCAAAACATGAGGCAAGGCAGAGGGCTTAATGAGCTGAAGGGGGCCAAGGCACGTACATGCAATGACCACTGAGAATGAACATGGGGAAGGGGGTGAGGGTGGCGGGAGGGAGTAAGTGAGCAGGTAGGAGGGTGGGCAGGCAGGCAGGAAACTGAGGAGAGGATGGTTGTCAATGGGGGACGGAAGGTAGGAGGGGTTGTTACAGATCAGTGTCCCAGGATGCTGTGCCTGGTTTGAGTGCCAGTTCAGACACGAGACTATGTGAAGCATGGGGATCCAAAGGCTGGTGCCACAATACCAGCACATGGAAAATTTTGGTCACCCTAGAGCAAATGTGATGCATGGTCTCAAGGCACTTGTTCTCTGTCTTGTTCTTTTTCATCCATTGTGACTGGATAACAGACCCTACTTCACTCCCCAACATAACCTTTCCTTTGCCTTCGAATATTCAAAATGAAGGGAACCTGATAAACCTACTGCTACCTCCTTATTATGGCAATATAAGCAAAATGTGACTTTAATAAGCTCTCCATTATGCTATTCATTAGCATGAATAGTTTGATTGTTGACCACTTAAGAATATGAGAAGCTTTATTAACTGGCAATTACTGCAGATCTTTACTTTATGTTGATGCTGCAGTTGAGAAATATGAACACTAGTGCTTTCCTAACACGGTTTCTGTAAGTAGTTTCATACCTTGCCAGCACACCATCTAATCAGCCATTGACTCCATCCAGCAATAGAAGCACCCATAGTGATTGAATATTGCACCTACAGGCCACTTATTCTTTGTCTCGGTGGAAGAGGATCAGAAGAGGCAAGATAGCTCAGAACCAAGCTAGATGCAATGCATCTAACTCATTCAGCTTTTAGGAAGGTTTTTAAATTTATTTTTTTTCTTATGTTAGCTCCAGGAGGAGACCTCGTTTGCACATACTGTACATGACTTTAGCTGGAGTGACGAGGAGACTGAGATATGACTGAGACAGGGGGCCATCACATTGTACAAGAATTGCCTGTGCTACCTTTGCCATAAATGTCCCTGTTCGCCAAAAATATTTCTGAGCAAAAACTCTAGGTAAGTCTAGCCTTGACAAGTCTACAGTTGATACAAAGCCATCTGTTTTACCACCCCTGCAAAGCTCTGGCAGCACAAATCATCCCCAGAAACCCAGTGTCTCTAGACAAACAGGCTGAAATGAAGAGACAGCTTTAGAGCCCCTCAAAATATAATGCTGAGCATTATCTCGTCCTATCACCGGGCGTGTGGGAGAATAGACCAATCCCCACCTTGCTACAGCCTCCTTTAAGGTACCTACAGCCTCCTCTTCTCCAGGCTAAACAGTCCCAGCTCCCTCTGCCGCTCCTCGTAAGACTTGTTCTCCAGACCCTTCACCAGCTTCATAGCCCTTCTCTGGACTCGCTCGAACTCCCTGATGTCCTTACTGTAGTGAGGGGCACAAGACTGAACACAGTACTCGAGGTGTGGCCTCACCAGAGCTGAGTACAGGGGAGCAATCATTTCCCTAGTCCTGCTGGCCACGCTGTTTCTGATACAAGCCAGGATGCTGCTGGCCTTCTTGGCCACCTGAGCACACTGCTGGCTCATATTCAGCCGACTATCAACCAATACTCCCAGGTCCTTCTCTGCCAGGCAGCTTTCCAGCCACTCATCTCCCAGCCTGTAGCTCTGTTTGGGTTTGTTGTGCCCCAGGTGCAGGACCCAGCACTTGGCCTTGTTGAACTTCATGCAGTTGTCCTCAGCCCATCGGTCCAGCCTATCCAGATCCTCCTGCAGAGCCTTCCTACCCTCGAGCAGATCGACACATGCACCTAACTTGGTGTCGTCTACAAACTTACTGAAGGTGCACTCGATCCCCTCATCCAGATCATCGATGAAGATGTTAAAGAGGACTGGCCCCAGTACCGAGCCCTGGGGGACTCCACTAGTGACCGGCCTCCAACTGGATTTGACTCCATTCACGACGACTCTCTGGGCCCGGCTGTCCAGCCAGTTTTTAACCCAACGAAGCATACGCCAGTCCAAGCCATGAGTAGACAGTTACTTCAGGAGTATGCTGTGGGAAATGGTGTCGAAAGCCTTACTGAAATCAAGGTAGACCACGTCCACAGCCTTTCCCTCATCCACTAAGCGTGTCACCTTGTCATAGAAGGAGATCAGGTTCATCAAGCAGGACCTGCCTTTCATAAACCCATGCTGACTGGGCCTGATTGCCTGCTTGCCCTGCAAGTGCCGCATGACGGCACTCAAGATAATCTGCTCCATGAGCTTCCCTGGCACTGATGTTAAACTAACAGGCCTATAGTTTCCCGGGCCTACCCTCTGGCCCTTCTTGTATATGGGTGTCACGTTTCCTAGCCGCCAATCGACTCCCCTGATAGCCAGGACTGCCAATAAATGATGGAAAGTGGCTTGGCCCGCGCATCTGCCAGTTCTCTCAGTACCCTCAGGTGGATCCCATCCGGCCCCATCGACTTGCGTACATCCAAATGCTGTAGCAGGTCGCCAACCATTTCCTCGTGGATTATGAGGGCCACATTCTGCTCCCCATCCCCTTCCACCAGCTCAGGGTACTGGGTATCCAGAGAACAACTGGTCTTGCTGCTAAAGACTGGGGCAAAGAAGGCATTAAGCACCTCAGCTTTTTCCTCATCTCTTGTAAATAATTTTCCCCCCGTATCCAGTAAAGGATGGAGATTCTCCTTTGTCCTCCTTTTCATGTTTATGTATTTGTAAAAACATTTTTGTTATCTTTAACAGCAGTAGCCAGATTGAGCTCCAGATGAGCTTTGGCCTTTCTGATTTTGTCCCTGCACCGCCTTGCAGCATCCTTGTAGTCCTCCCTAGTGGTCTGCCCTCTTTTCCAAAGGTCATAAACCCGCTTTTTCTTCCTAAGCTCAAGCCACAACTCTCTTCAGCCAGGCCAGTCTTCTTCTGTTCCGGTTTGTCTTTGGGCACGTAGGGAAGGCTGCTCCTGAGCCTTTAAGATTTCCTTCTTGAAGAGTGTCCAGCCTTCCTGGTCTCCTCTGCCCTTCAGAACTGCCTCCCAAGGGACTCTGTCAACCAGTGTCCTGAACAGTTCAAAGTCTGCCCTCCACAAGTCCAAGACAGCAGTTTTACTGCTCCCCCTCCTGACTTCACCAAGAATAGAGAACTCTACAATTTCATGGTCACTCTGCCCAAGACAGCTCCCGACCACCACATCTCCCACCAGTCCTTCTCTGTTAGTGAACAGAAGGTCTAGCAGGGCACCTCCCCTGGTAGGCTCACTAGCCCTCTGCGCCAGGAAGCTATCTTCCACAGTCTCCAGAATCCTCCTAGACTGCTTCTTCTGAGCTGTATTGTATTTCCAGGACATGTCTGGGAAGTAGAAGTCCCCCACGAGAACAAGTGCTGGCGGTTGTGCAACTTACTGCCAAGTGTGATGGAAATCTGCTATTTCTCTACTTTTCCCAAGACGAGACCTTTAATTGGGTGATAAGTCCTGGTGCTGGGATGTTGATACATTTGGACCCCTGCAAAATACCCTGCTTTTAGATAAGCTCACAAAGCTACTCTATTTTTTACAATCATTTTGCTTTTCAGATGGAATTCTAGGGCCATTTCCTCATTCTGTGCAAAGCTGTAAATAATATAGCATTTTAAAAAATGGGATTAATAAGACAGATCAGCAGTGCATTTGCTCACTATATTTCATTTAGAGCAGATAATGAAGCTGGGAGTTGTACTTTGATGCTATTGGTATATTAGTTGCCCACAGATCTGGACCAAATTTATATTATTTATTTTATTCTCATTAGTTGTCCTGATAGCCACTGCTGTAATGTAAGAAATCTCTACTGTGTAGATGCTGAGGGTGAAGGGACTGTGTTGAGTGGGCTGTGGAGAGAGAAGGAGGAGGGCAAATGCCAATAATTGTGCATTTTCCTTGTAAGCACATCCTAGGGACTGTACTGGGTCTGGCTGGGATGTTAACTTTCCCTGCAGCAGCCCATACAGTGCTGCTCTCTGCACTTGTAGCTAGAACAGCAGTGGTATCACACCAGTGTTGTGTCTGCTGCTGAGAAGTGCTGGCACAGCATCAGGACTCTCTCTAACCCTCCTAGGGGGTGGGCAAAAAAAAAGTGAGAAAGAAACATCACCAGGGCAGCTGACCTAAACCAACCAAAGGGATATTCCATACCATATGATGTCACACTCAGCAATAAAAGGTGGAAAAAGGAAGAAGAGGGGAGGGGTGGACTCTCGTTAGGAAAACATCTGTCCTCCTCCCGAAAACCGGCTACATGCGTTGAGGCCCTGCTTCAAGGACGTGGTCAAGCATCGCTCATTTGTGGGAAGTTGAGAGTAATTTCTTTCCTCTGCACTTCCACATAGCCTTTCCTTGTTTTGTTTAGTTATTCCCTTTCCCCCCTCCCTCTTCCCCTTTCCCTTTTTCCCTTTAGTTAAATTGTTTAATTAATAATAATATTTCCTTAATAATATATATATATATATATTCCTCTTTAATTAAATCATCCTTATCTCAACCCGTGAGTTGTTCTTTCCTTTACTTCTTCCCCTCCTCATCTGAGGAGGGGGAGTGAGGGCGGTTGTGGTGTTCAACTGCCTAGCATGGTAAAACCACCACAGGGACATAGCAGCTAATGCTTCTAACTTCATTTGACTGTTTTAGTTCCAGGAGGCTTGATATGCTCAGAAGTTGTTGATGCATTCAGCTTTCCCCCTTCCTGTTGTTTATGTGGAGTTGTATTTCATGTTGTTGAAGATATTTGGATGGACTCCAAAAAGAAGAGCTATAGCTTATCCTGAGAGCTGAGATTTCTCAATGATAAGAGATAAGCAGATAGAGAAGCCATGATAACAATATATTCCTTTCTCTTTGCAGATCAAATATCTACTGATAGATTATATGACAGTATTTTTTGTTATGTGCACTACTGACAGTTAACCAGCTTTGTTACTCTTCTGGTGCTATGCCAGATCTAAACATGTATGACTAAGGATAGAATGAGTGTACCTGGAAAATAGCTTATATGCTTGCTTTCTGAATGGCTTTAATGCTTGAGTTCATAACTACAGGGCTCAAAGCATGATGTTTGTACTTCCATTGCTCGAGAAGCTATCTGTGTTTTGAACACCACCCCTGCATTGTCATCTACGCTCTTGAAGGACAAAAGAGAAAGGGAGAGGTTAAAAATCTCAAAGCTGTTTTTGTGCATCAGTTAATTAATAATCAGAGAAATATGTGTCCTGGTCGAAGATGGTTGGTAGGAGGACAGGTTTTTGTTATAAATCTATTTTATGCTTTTTTTTTTTTTTTTTTTTTTTCTTCCTAGGGATTATGTAAAAAGGCTGCTCTAATAAATGATTTATCAAAGCAGCAAAGAATCAAGAAATGTGCTGGGATTGCAGCTCAGGGCATCTAATCTTCCTGAGTCTGCACAGCAACTTCCAGGAAGGTACTGACATTGGAGTCCATGGCTTCTCCTGTCCTGCTCTTTTCCTGCATAACTTTTACTACAAGTGGAAACTGGGGTAGCATCCTGGAGGGAGCTTTGGTTTAACCCCCCATTTCTTCCACAGAAAATCTTGGTAGTGTGGCTTACTGAGGGAGTTTCATGCCTTCCTCATGACACCAGCATGATCACCATTGGCTTTATGTAGCTGATATTACTCACGGGCTGTTTTTCTGTTTTAATAGGCTGAGATGATAAAGAAGGGAATTTGCAATCTGTCTCAGAGTGCGTTTGAAGACTGTTTTGCAACTGTAAACTTTTCATTCACAGTGAGTAGTGTCTCTGCATGGCCATGAATTAGTTTGTGCTCTAAGTACAGTCCTAAATGAGCACATTGTTAGGTTCCCATGGATCCCTAATTGGCTTTGTGAGTTTTCTGTTTCTCTTTGCATGCTGCAAGGAGAATTAGCAGTCAATGTGCAAAACAGGCTTTTGATGATCTGCTACCAGGTTGAAATAACTTGCTGCCTCTCTTCAGCAGAAACTCTTCTCTGTATGCAACCCAAAGCTTGTTAAGTACACTGAGCATACCCAAAATTAGAAGTCAAGACCATGGTCAGTGACAGGTCCAGATGCCAACTTTTGATCCAGACTCCTGAACTGGGGGCAGACAGTCCTACAGCAGGTCCACTTATATAAGTAGGCTGGTCTCAGGCAGTGGAAAGGAAAATAGGAAACCTCAAAGAAACAAATATTTAACTTGTCCTAAAACTAAGAAGAGTTACTGGATATATATGCCATGTGCTTGCTGCACAAAACTAGTATCTCAGTGATGCACTTCACAAGAGATTGCAACGGAAATATAGACATTGGTGCTCATTGGCTTTTTTGGCTAGAGATGCACTGTTCTGGTTCTGGCTGTCAGTCTATTTCTCTGACAGCCACAAGGGATCTTTCCTAGCACTTCTTGTTGCTCCAGTTAAGAATGTCACTAGCTAAGGAAAGGATCTTATTCTTCTGAACTCTTCTGCCTTGTCATTCAACCCATGCTCATCTCAGCAGAGAGTAATAAGAGTAAGAAAAGAGGAAAATACTGTGGTCTGCAGAATCTGCTTCAGCCTGTGGAAGGCAAATTCCCGTGAAGTGAGAGAGAAAAAACATGGTGCACATAGGCTGGTTACCAGTGCAGGAGAAGTCCATGCCCCTTGCTTCTCTTGCAACCAAAGTGTTGCTACTGAGGAGATAGGAGGGGGCCTGGACCAGAGTAAGATGGAGAAAGCTGCAGAAAACACTGGCAATTGGTTAGATCAATGGCGCTGTTCTTTTCCTTCTCCCCAAACACTTGTGTTAGTAGTTAAGGAATTGCATATTAATATAATTGGCTACTAATATAATTGTCCCATCTGAGCTTGGGTTCCTTGCTTTTGTTACTAACCAGTGAAGGGGCAGATCTAGGAATGGCAAGAAGGCATTTTCTGTTGGGAAGGCAACTACGAGGTACACAAATCACTGGGGCCTTCTCTGAGGAAAGGGTGCTGGGGAGGAACTCCCACTCTTCTCTCTCCATTGGGAGCTGACCTGCTGCCCTGCAATTCCTTGCTACCTCAGTACATTTCATTTCTAAGACTGTTCAGTTTCTCTTTTCCAATGTTTATTAGTCTTATCAGAGAATGGAGGCTTCCCTTTAATTGCCTTGTGTCCTGGTTTCAGTTAGGACAGAGTTATTTTTCCTCCTAGTAGCTGGTAGGGTGCTATGTTTTGGATTAGGATGAGAAGAGTGCTGATAACATGCTGATGTTTTAATTGCTGCAGAGCAGTGCTTACACTAAGCCAAGGACTTTTCAGCTTCTCACTCTGTCCTGCCAGCGGGCAGGCTGGGGGTGCAGCAAGAGCTGGGAGGGGACAGACCCAGGACAGCTGACCCAAACTGGCCAAAGGGGTAGTCCATACCATCTGACGTCATGCTGAACAATATATAGGGGCGGCTAGCCGGGGTGGGGGGCCGGCTGCTCCGGGTTGGGCTGGGCATCGGTCAGCAGGTGGTGAGCAATTGCATGGTGCATCACTTGTTTCGTACATATTATTATTATTATTTTCTATCTTAATAAACTGTCTTTATCTCAACTCACAGGCTTCACTTTCCCATTTCTCTCCCCCATCCCAGAGAGGGAGGGGGGAGGGTGAGTGAACTGCTGTGTGGTGTTTAGCTGCCAGCCAGGTTAAACCACAACAGCTCTTTGGTGCCCAACGTGGGGCATGAAGAGCTGAGATAAAGACAGATCTAATCAGAATGTTGATTGCTTCAGTCTCAAGTCTGCTGTGCCTGTATTCCAAACTGAGTTTTATAGCACGTTACTTTCTGTATGTGATCCCTGTCGTGCTGTTTATCCTTTCCGGGCCCTGGTTTAAGATCGTTATGGTACTGTGCGGTGTAACAATAGCTTATGATATGATGAAATATCTGGCCGTGACTCTAACTTGGTATTTGTACTCAGCACTGTCGTCGACTCTGTACTTTGGAAACTATATCTCGGAAACTATTAACAATTACACCTACTGCCTTTTTTCATCAGGGAGCCAGTCTGTCCCAGAGAGGGAGGGGGGAGGGTGAGCGAATGGCTTTGTGGTGTTTAGCTGCTGGCCAGGTTAAACCACAACAGTCCTTTTTGGCGCCCAACGTGGGGCTTGAAGGATTGAGATAACGACAGATCTGAATAGAGTGTATCAAAATAAAATTCTGATAAACTTTTCATCAGTTTAATATTTACTAATCACAATGTCGATTTTTGTGATCTCAAGTCTGCTGTGCCTGTTTTCCGAATTGAGTTATATAGCACATTACTTACTGTATGTGTTCCCTGTCGTGTTGCTTATCACTGCTGGGGGCTGGTGCAAGGTTATTATTTTGCTGTACTGTGTAACACTGGGTTACGATATGATAAAGTTACCGGCCATGAGACTAACCTGGTATTTGTACTCAGCATTGTCATCAACTCCATACTTTGGGAACCCTACCTCAGAAACTATTACTAATTACACTTTTCATGCTTTTTCTTCAGGGAGCCAATCTATGGAGGGGTCAGGGAAGATG
>NW_023305602.1:68122-87859 GCF_011077185.1 Oxyura jamaicensis
AATTACAGTCTGATTGTAAACCCGCTCTACCAAGTAACCCGTAAGAACAATGATTTTGAATGGGGCCCTGAGCAACGATAAGCGTTTGAACAAATTAAGCAGGAAATAGTTCATGCAGTAGCCCTTGGGCCAGTCCGAACAGGACCAGATATAAAGAATGTGCTCTACACCGCAGCCGGGGAGAATGGCCCCACCTGGAGCCTCTGGCAGAAAGAGCCTGGGGAAACTCGAGGTCGACCCCTAGGGTTTTGGAGTCGGGGATAGAGGGGATCCGAGGCTCACTACACACCAACTGAAAAGGAGATATTGGCAGCATATGAAGGAGTTTGATCTGCTTCGGACGTGGTTGGTACTGAAGCACAGCTCCTCCTGGCACCCCGACTACCAGTACTGGGCTGGATGTTCAAAGGAAGGGTCCCCTCTACACTTCATGCAACTGATGCTACATGGAGCAAGTGGGTTGCACTGATTACTCAGCAGGCTCAAATAGGAAACCCCAGTCATGCGGGAATCTTGGAAGTGATTATGGTCTGGCCAGAAGGCAAATACTTTGGGATGTCATCAGAGGAGGAGGTGGTCCGTGCTGAAGAAGCTCCACTGTACAACAAGCTACCAGAAAATGAGAAGAGATATGCCCTGTTCACTGACGGGTCCTGTCGCATTGTGGGAAAGCATCGGAGATGGAAGGCTGCTGTATGGAGTTCTACACTACGAGTTGCAGAAGCTGCTGAGAGAGAAAGTGAATCGAGTCAATTTGCAGAAGTAAAAGCCATCCAGCTGGCTTTAGATATTGCTGAACGAGAAAAGTGGCCAGTTCTCTATCTCTATACTCATTCATGGATGGTAGCAAATGCCCTGTGGGGGTGGTTACAGCAATGGAAGCAGAACAACTGGCAGTGCAGGGGCAAACCCATCTGGGCTGCTGTGTTGTGGCAAGATATTGCTGCCCGGGTAGAGAACCTGGTTGTAAAGGTACACCATGCAGATGCTCATGTGCCCAAGAATCGGGCTACTGAAGAACATCAAAACAACCAGCAGGTGGATCAGGCTGCTAAGATTGAAGTGGCTCAGGTGGACCTGGACTGGCAACATAAGGGTGAATTATTTATAGCCCGATGGGCCCATGACACCTCGGGCCATCAAGGTAGAGATGTATCATACAGATGGGCTTGTGATCGAGGCGTGGACCTGACCACGGACACTATAGCACTGGTTATTCATGATTGTGAAACATGTGCTGCAATCAAGCAAGCCAAACGGTCAAAGCCTCTTTGGTATGGAGGACGATGGCTGAAATATAAATATGGAGAGGCCTGGCAGATTGATTACATCACACTCCCTCAAACCCGCAATGGCAAGCGCCACATACTTACAATGGTGGAAGCAACCACCGGATGGCTGGAAACATATCCTGTGCCCCATGCCACCGCCCAGAACACTATCCTGGGCCTTGAAAAGCAAGTCCTATGGCAACACGGCACCCCAGAAAGAATTGAGTCAGACAATGGGACTCATTTCCGAAACAACCTTATAGATACTTGGGCCAAAGAACATGGTATTGAGTGGGTGTATCACATCCCCTATCATGCACCAGCCTCCGGTAAAGTTGAGCGATACAATGGACTGTTAAAGACTACACTGAAAGCAATGGGTGCTGGGCCATTCAGAAATTGGGACACACATTTGGCAAAGGCCACCTGGTTAGTCAATACTAGGGGATCTGCCAACCGAGCTGGACCTGCCCAATCAAACCTGTTACGTACTGTAGAGGGGGATAAAGTTCCTGTAGTGCATGTAAGAAACATGCTGGGGAAGACAGTCTGGGCTACTCCTGCCTCAGGAAAAGGCAAACCCATTCGTGGGATTGCTTTTGCTCAGGGACCTGGATGCACTTGGTGGGTAATGCAAAAGAATGGGGAGGTCCGGTGTGTACCTCAAGGGGATTTAATACTGGGTGAAAAAAACCCATGAGTTGGACTGTATTATGTTAATCATTATATAACACTGTATGTCATCACTACTATGATTCCTATATGTCAGTGTCCTATTAATGGTATCACAGTAACAACTACGCAGATACTGATGAATGAATTTTAATAGAATTGGACAAACAAAGTGATGCAGTGGAATGAGAACAGGCTTCAACGTGTGACAACTAGCTGCTGTATTGCAATTTTTTTAATGCTGTAAAGAATTTCAGGATACAATCTGTATGTAAGTAGCTCTATAATGTATGTGTGCATTGGAAGGTATTGTATTGTACAGTGATTTTTGGGTACTGGAATACTCAGTAAACGAGTATGTCTGCAGATCAAGGGCATAGCACTTCAGCTGTTTGCCAGTGTCTAATAGTGTAGGATGACTTTTTGGAATATTTAAACCTCCACTGATGCTTAATCATTTCCAAGTGAGATCCATCTATCCAGTTATCCAATCCATCCATCTATCCATCCACCCATGTATGAACAGTTTTTAACTGATGACTATGCTAAACAACTACTATTAAATATTTCAAATCTGTGGGATAATTGGAACCCCAGAATATTCAAAGAATTGTCTAAGAAATTTGCTGAACCATTTATATTCATTTTAGATATTTATGGAATATTAGAAAAGCTTAAAAGTGCTCCAGAAAAAAATCTATTCTTAATTTTCAAGGATGTAAACCAGATGACCTGGTAAACTTAGTTAATCTTTTATAAGCCTAAGTAAAACTATGAAAATCTTGACATGAGATAATATGATAAAAAACTAAGTGGTGTACAATTAATACTAATCAGCATGGTTTCATGGAAAATACAATCTATCAAATGAATCTGATTTCATGAAATTGCAAGTTTGGTTAATAATGTAAATTTTCATAAAGTTTACTTAAACCCTTCTAGAGTGTTTGACAGAGATTTTCTTTACAGAAGATGAAAGCATCCCATATTAAACTTCTAAAAATTTGGATAACTGATAAACCACACACACACAAAAAAATGTAAATTGTGACATAATATTGAGGAGTTTCTAGTAGGCTCCTCCAGGAGCATGCTGAAATCTCTGTGCTATTCAGTTTCTCTAACACTACCTGTAAGATATCTAAAGTAAGTACTGGTAAAATTTGCCAGTCATACTAAAAGTGGTAAATAATGACAGAAGTAAGTCGGGCTGACCTGGGTCACTGTGTAGGCTGGATTCAGTCAGAGAGTGTTCATTTTAACCCAACAAAATGTAAAATTAAGTATCCACATGAAAAAGCAGGTAGATAGCTCATAAAAAGAAGAATTCTACAATAGAAAACAGTGCTTATAAAAAGAACATAAGTATTTTGGTAAAAGCCAAATACACAAACTCTCAGGATTATGCTAAAATAGTTATAGGGCTCGGTACATTCTCTAGATAAAGCCAGTCTTTGGAGAGTATCCTCTAGAAATAGTGAGGAGATGTTACCTATGAATATGGTTCATAAAAGGTCCATATTGGAATTCTACATTTAGTTCAGGTGATTTCTCTTAAAAAAAAGTCTAAGAATTATGCAGAACTTCAAGAATAATTCTAGGTCTGAAAAAGTAACAAGAGTTGCCACAGTTTATTGAAGAGAAGGTTAAACAGTCTTCCAATCATAGTCTATAAATAATTTCTAATAGAATGTTTGTGTTTTATTTTTTTTTTAATACACAAAAAAATAGTTTCACAATTTCCACTGGACAGAAGCAGACATTTGACAAATTTAAAATGGAAATAAGACACTGAGTCTGCATTTTTTAAATAGTGAAGGTAATTAATTATCTTGTACGTACATCTTGTTCAGCAATAGGGGTGGAGCACCTATCACATGAAGTCTTGATTAAGAGATTTTCTAAAAGGGATGCTATGACTCAAGCAGAAGGTTTGAACCTGTCACATGAGCCAAGGCATCTGGCATATGTTATTTTGGAGTTCAGTCCAAAGGATCAGAACAGTCCCTTCTGATACTGCACATCTATCTGTCTGTCTATCTATTGTTCATTTCACTTTTCAGATATTTAGAAAATTAGTTCTTGCCTACTAATCTGGCATGGACTGCAGTAACTGTCATGACAGAGGTAACAGTTGATGCTAATGCCTTACAATAAATGGCCCCAAAGTGTGGGCTGTGGACCACTGAGACAGCTGACTGGTACTCGTTCTTTATCTTACTTCCAGCTGAGAGAAACTGAACAGATGGGAAGGGGAGATTAAATGAAGAGTGAAAGTAGATGGCATGATTAACTTTCTCTAAAGGTCAGAATGCCCACTGCAGAAGGCAACTAGAAATACATGAGCATCTTCCTGATGTCACCTTCCCATCTTCCCATGCATGCAACTACTTCCATACAGTGCGGGAAGTGTGAGCTTGAATGTACAGAGAAGTGGTCCCTGTTATTGTGTATAGTCAGTTGGACGCTACCCAGATACTGCTTGAAAAAAGCAGTCACTGAAGTTTGAGGGCTGTAGATGCTGACCCTGAATATGGTGGTTCTAACCAAGAAAGACTTTTAGTTCTATTATTTTTCTCTTTTTCAATCTGTTTTTTCATATAGAAATTACTGACAGGACTCAATTGAAAGCAAATGATTAAAATTCAAGATTAGACCAAATTTTGGACAGTTTAAATTACTGTATGGTCTGATCTGGGGTTTTGAGTTGCATATATCTGCAACCAGGACACCTGATCAGGACCAACATTTTCTAAAAAGAGGAAAAGAAGAAGCAAAAATCTGATATAGAAAACCACAACTGATTTTTCATCCTACGAATGGAGGCAATGCTAAAAAATTCTCTTATTAGCTTATTTTCCTGTGTACACAACTTGTATAAAGGATGAGCAACTATTTGTCTGATGCTGCGGACTGTGGGTCTACCCATTTTGCTAAGTAGGAGTTGAAGTCATCCAATGAATGGATGGAAGAAGTGAAGGATTCAGGCTCCAGCCAGTCTTTGGAGACCCCATGATTCAAATGTTGGTCCAATGTACATACATATACGCTGTGAACAAGAAGCACTGTAGTTCATCTAACTAACACGTAGTGTCATGTTCCAACTCAGCTGATAAATATCTTCCTCATAAGGAACAAGCTAGCCAGCAAGGAATCACCTACAGATAAGCGAATGGCAATTGTTTCTTTCTTGGGTGGAAGGAACTCTTCTTGACTTGCTTTCTGAGCCTTCCTTGTGAATATCTGAGGTCATGATGTGTCCATATAGGGTTTATGGGGAAAGTACATAGTTGGAAAAAGTGGATGAACTTTTCAGGAGACAAGTTATTCTACTGGTGTAAAACTAGAAAAAAAAAAAAAAAGAATTAGCTTAGTATAGGTTTTATGCAAGGTATGAGTGAGATCTAAGTAGGTGCTAAGTAAAAGATGCATCCGAAACTAGGTTGTATGGGGCCTGTACTTGTGGAAGGTGTCCCTGCACATGGCATGGGACTTGTGACTAGATGATATTTAAGGTCCCTTCCAGTCCAAATAATTTTGTGATTCTATGAGTCCATGAGTGTTGCTGAATCAAGATGGTTATTTTTACATAATTTTTGTTGGAGTTGTACCATATAAACAAGATGAAAGTAACTACTGAAGCTCCCATCAGAGGTGTCCCACTCCATTTCTCATCTTAATCTTCATTTCTTTTATCCCAGGTTCTCTCTTGGAACCCACTGAATTTGCAGATTCTTGATAAAGAAGCTATATGAACATTGCAGCTACTGAAAAAAAAACAGTCATCCTTCTTCATCTACAAGAGACAGTCACCATAAAATCACCCTCCTGTTGATAGTATTTCATAGTGGGAAGGAAAATTCCTTCCTGGGTTAATTAAAGAAAAAAAAAATCAGCAAAACCAAACAGAAACAGACCATGAAGGTGCAATGCAAATTGTACTAATGACTATTTTTATCAGTTCTCTCCTGTCCTGGGAAGTCTCTGAAATAGATCTGTTCTTTGTGTAGCAATGTACAGAATGTGAATCTTGCTCCTTGCTGATCATTACTTAGATAGCAAACTAACCATCTCTCCCCTTTATGTCATTGCATATCTGATACCTCATTATGGGTAAGTTGGGGCAACCTAATAGGTATAGAAGGACTAGAAGCTTCTCTTGTTGTACAGTCCAGAAATTTCTGTTCAGAAGGCAGAAATAATGATGAATAGCCTTTGGCCATGCTTTTCAAATCAATGCATTACTTTTTATGGAGGCCATTGTGTGAAAAACAGCTAACAAAAGTAAAAGTGAAATCAATGAAAAAAGCAAACAAACAAACAAACAAACACAAACAAACAACCTCCTCATATGCAGTGACCCATTTGGAAGAAAAAGAAAAGAGGAAATCTCTTAATATTTAGATCAGAAGGTTGTGGCACTGAACCATGCTGGGTACCAACAAGAGAAAGGAAAGTTATACATTTTAAAATGTAAGATAAAGTACTGATCCAGATCCAACTGAAAATGCCTTTGGTTAGAAAAAAATAAGATCTAAGAAACGCAGTATGGCTTTTGATAATTTGGACAGATAACTTAATTTGAAGAAGTGGGGTAAAAATTTAAGTTTCCCCTAAAATTTCCATAATTTACGATTAATAATACCAGTGACCTTAACAAATTACGATGGATAAACCCAAAATGGAAGTACTGATCATAATTATAAAGCCTTATTTTCTACCTAACACTCATGTTTCCAATGATTATACACTCATCCCTTAGCTAATGAAAGTAGAAAGGATGTTATAGGAACACCTCTTCACGGGGTTTAACACAAGAGCATTTTGCCCATAGGCTTCATCTGATTCTGTTCAGAATTTCTTATTCCACCTGGCTTTTACTAACTCATTTACAGAAATCAGCTGCAAGCTAACAACAGGCATTGTATCATTTACTCAGAAAATTCACCTACTTAACATTAGGCTACAATTTTATAGTCATCTTTAAACTGCTCTTAAGCATCCCTAGTTCAGCTGTTTTCATTGTTTTTGAGAAACTGCAGGCATATTCACTATTGGAGAAATATTTATATATATAAAAACATATAAATATACATATACACATGTAATATATTACAGATCAGGACTGAGGAGAGTGGGGATGAGGTTGAATATGGTTGGGGATTTTAAATAGTTGGAAGTAGGAATGGTGAGGAAAGGTACCTATTTTTATGGGGATCTGAAAATCGTTTTTCTGATGACAACCTTTGTGATGTCAGTATACACTATCTGTTCATCTCATCTCATACATTGGTTTTGGTTTGCTTACTTGAAAAAGTAAGATATCACACACACCAATACACTAAAGAAATGATAAGATTCTAAAATGAAGCACTCAAGAGTTAAAAAATGCAAGAATTGATGTTATGTATAAAATTTTAATTTTGTATTGTTTTGTATATGCATTAAGACATCACTTCTAACCACATGTTTCTGTATTTTTCTTTTTCATGGTATCCTTGTTTTAATTACTGTAGAGAATGAATAACAGAACAGGGTGAAGAAGATGGCAATGTATCAGACTCATTATTGCTAGTGTTGGAATACAGACAGTAAATAAGGGAGGAAAAGGATGGTTTTGTGATGTAGTTGTACAACCAAATGCTGCCTTGGAGAAGTGGACTTGACGCCTATTTTTTGCATGACATCCCAATTATGCTGGGTAAATAACATATCACAAAATCCCTTAATAATCCCTAGGCTACTTTCTTATTAGTAGATAAAATCTGCAGGCTCTGAGTGCAAATGGTACATCATGGCTTCTATCCTTATGATTAAACTCTCTTATCCCTAAAAGAGGAGTGCTCTTGTCTATACTGCTGTCTAGGGACGGTCCCTGTACCTTGCCACCCCTGAGCCATGCCCCAAAGACGTCCAGTCATGAGTTAACTGTCCTGGCCCAATTAGAGCCAAAAGCATACAAATGTTAAAAAGATATGGATAGTTATGACATGGTGCATGAGCTCATATGCGAGGCCTCTTTATTTTTTTTTTGGTGCTCAGTCAGTGTGTGTGACCTGAGATTTTGAGTGTATGACCTGAGATTTTGCTGGTATAGAAAGGCTGCATGCCTGTACTGCATCTGAAATGAACATAAACATAGCATGCCCTGCATTGTGTTAGACATTTTGAGAAAACACACAAACAGACCAATCAGGCACATGGCATCTCAGATGAGGCATTCAAGATTAATAAATAGTTTTGAATATCTTTCTATGTCTCACCATCCCCTTGGTGAAATGAGGATGACATGAGCACTGTGAAAATGCTGTTTCTCAGTTCCATGAGAATCTCTCATCCTCTCAAATGCTCTGCTAGGAAGGGCCTTAGGAAAACAGATGGGGAAATAATAATAAATTCATATTCATGGCAACATTTGAATATTGTGAGGGAAGGAAGGCCTGGGGCCAAGCAGAGAGCTGTGAGGATCTATTGAACAGCTGCTCTGTAACAAGCTACCTGACAGACTTCAAAATGCTGAAGAACAATCCTGTGCAGCGAATGAGAAAGGACAGACAGATATAAAGAAGTTGAAGATAAATATGTGGGGATGGATGGATGGATGGATGGATGGATGGATGGATGGATGGATGGAGAAACACTTGTTCTACAGCTCAAATTTACATTGAATGAGAGAGATCTTGGGAAAACAAAATAAAAACAGATGTAATGGAAAGCCTAAATGTTGTTGTAGGTCTGCAGTCTCACAAGAGCAGGATGTGGTAAGTCCATGTTCAATCAGCAGTTCAATCACCTTGAGTTCAGAAATGGGCCTGCCTGTTGAAGGGTTAACTGTTTTCTGAACAGAAACTTCTGGACCGAATGAAAGTAGCACTAGAGACTCTCCTCTGGTATTTCTACACATGGGGGTGTTTGCATTTAAAACTACAATATCCTTGGAGCATAGGGAGGGCCAGCTGTATCTAATTAGGGTTCATCTACTCTATCAAAAATCAAAGTATTTTTAGAGTAAGTGGCAGTAAATAGCATGCTGTGCAGGCACATGTGAAAAACCCTTCAGGTTCTTTTCCTAGTTCCCAAAGCTGAAGGATCAATTTGAAGCCCAGAGCATTAAGTTTATAACCTCTTTCAAAACTTTTTTTAAATTTTCTTTTCTTTCTTCTGGCATTAACTCTTAACATTGGTCATTTCCATTAGTCACATAAATGGCCATTCCTCCTTTGAAGTTCATTAAATGAGTAGCCACAAAGACCCTGCAGTAATGAGTTCCTCCATCTAATCACACCATGAGTGAAAATGTTTTAAATGATTGTGTATGTGAGTAGGTACGTACAAACATATACATAACTTCTAGACATATTCTGGATGGACTACATCTATCACTTGGGTGCAGAGATGGATAGAATAGTGATAGACACAAGGACAGACAGATAAATAGAACATAGATTCTGCCAACATATTCTTGTCTAATAAATTGTTAAACTACAAAAGAAAGCAGAAGTCCCTGTGTACAATATATAGATTTTCTTTAATATGAGTTATTGGGAAAAGACAGAGCTATCCCTTTAACTGGAGAGCTGCAAACAGCTGTTCCTTATGCATACATGCTTGCTTGGTCTGAAAGTTTTGGTAAGTCAGTGCATAACTGACAGATTTATCTCCCCAGTAAGCAATGAACATTATAATAAAGGAAAAATGCTTTCAGTGCACCTTTGAGAGTGCATCAGAAATTAATCTAAATATCAAATTAATTATAGTTTGTAAATGAATAGTGGCTCACAGCCCTAATACTTCTCCTGCTCCTCCTCCTCCCCCTAAAGCCTCCCCCAACCAACTGCAGTGGCTGGAGGTGCTGTGCAGTAAGTTTGATGAACTTTCTTACTCACACAACTCTTTCCTTATCAGCTGGAGAACTGTCCCTTCCTCACTCTGTGGATCTGAAGTCTTAGAGCCTGGCTGCTTTGGATTATAATAATTATAATATTTGGAGCTAGCAAATATAAACTTCTGTATTTCTGTATTTTAATACACCTGGAAGATTGTTCCCATATTGTCTCAACTCAGGTGCTAAAATTAGTGGTTTCCTTCATTACACTCTGAGCTTTGGCCTGAAACCCATAGCTATATGGCTATGGCAATATCATATTGTCCAGGGAACTGAAACAAAATTAATTGCCATAGATCATGCAAAACAAAGGACATATAGTCTAATTCTGTGGTCTACAGAGAGAAAGTCTGGGGCTGAGATTTTTCTTAGGAAGTTTGAAATCAGGTTAAAGGTAAAAAGGAAAAGAATTGAATTTAATCATAGAGCTGGTAATACTAGCAAGCAGAGCTCCATCTCTGTCCCAAGTGCTTTCTAATAATTCCTTTATCTGGTGAGAAAAAGGAAGAAACAGAGGGAAAAATAAAACAAACAAACACCAAACAAACCTCAAAACAAAAAAACCTTTGAGCTAATAAATAACTCTCCTCATGCACATATCTCAAATCCCCATGCAAAGGAATCAGTGTCCTGCTACAAGAGGGGGAAACAGAAGCACACAGATTGGTTAACACATCATCACCCAGATGGGACGGGAACATGGGGCTGGAATTTCTTACGAGTACATCACCTTACTCCTGGACATGCTCATTTCCTTGGATGAATTTAAGGAGAGACTTTTTTTTTTTTTTTTTTTTTTTTAATTAAATGAGAAACTGCCAGCTTTTTCAGAATTTGTTGGAGGCACACTGTGAGCAGATGCTGAGCTCTTCAGCACTTCAGGTACATCTTCTGATGTACCTCAGGGTCTGTTGTTCCACTCTTATGTCTTATGGAGTGCTGCCAATGCATTTTAGACCTGATATGCAGTGCCCCTGGTCCTGGGGCCCTGTGTAGCTTTGTCGATGCCCCAGTCTCTCGATGTTTCTGCTCTTTCTGTTTCAGCTTCCAAGCTGAAACTCTGCAGACTGTCATGACCTGCCTGCTGCCTTGCAACTCCCACCCTACCTTTCTGCCACCACGCTGCCATCTTGAACTGCCACAATGTGTTTTTAATAACACAGCACAAGCTCTACCTGTGTCTCAGCCCTTCTCCTGAGCTTCATCCCCTCCTGTGTCCAGTCCTCTTTCCTTACCGCTTTTCTTACCTTTAATCTCGGTCCCTGGGCTCACAAGATAGGAGCCAGAAAAAGTTGAGTAGGGAACAGAAATATTTCACGGCGAGGGTAATTAACTACTGTGACCCTCATCAAGTGGCATTTTCTTCTCTCTTTTGGCATCTTCAAAGAAGATTAGTTGTTTTCCCAAATGGGGGGGGGGCATCAGCAACATTTGGGTGGACTCTACGTGGTGCAGAGCTGCCCTTGCAGTGCCCACTGCTCGGTATCATGCAGAGCTGGCACATCCAGGTGCTTGCTGCTCTTGGAAAGAGGAGGCTGGAGGAATGAATTTCCAAGTGGTTTAACCCAGCCGGCAGCTAAACACCACAAAGCCGTTCGCTCACCCTCCCCCCTTCCTCTCTGGGATGGGGGAGAGAAACAGGAAAGTGAAGCCTGTGGGTTGAGATAAAGACAGTTTATTAAGATAGAAAATAATAATAATAATATCAGTATGTACAAAACAAGTGATGCATAATGCAATTGCTCACCACCCGCTGACCGATGCCCAGCCCAACCCCAAGCAGCCAGCCCCCCACCCGGCTAGCCACCCCTATATATTGTTCAGCATGACGTCAAATGGTATGGACTACCCCTTTGGCCAGTTTGGGTCAGCTGTCTTGGGTCTGTCCCCTCCCAGCTCTTGCTCCACCCCCAGCCTGCCCGCTGGCAGGACAGAGCGAGAAGCTGAAAAGTCCTTGGCTTAGTGTAAGCATTGCTCTGCAACAATTAAAACATCAGCATGTTATCAGCACTCTTCTCATCCTAATCCAAAACATAGCACCCTACCAGCTACTAGGAGGAAAAATAACTCTGTCCTAACTGAAACCAGGACAACCAGTACAGCATTTCCTCTTGCTTTAATTTATCTACATCTTATCTGACACCTCAGGGTAATCATTTGGCCTCTGCTGTTCCATCCGCGTCCTCATTTTTCTAATTTCTGTCATGTCTTCCTAATTAATATTGCCCAAACCTATACTTTTCTTTCTCTTCTCTGTTTAAACATTTTCTTAGAACATGGTTGTCTTTGCATTTCACTAGTTTAATGTCTTCAAATGCCTTCTTAAAGTTTGTTCTGTGTGACAACACTTAGTGCTGCTGAAATTACAACTGTATAGTAGCATCACCCTACCCTACAGAGGGAGAATTAACCTTGTGTGGGCAGCACGAAGAGCAGCTCTTCTCACATTGACTACTTGCCTTAGCAGCTTTAATAGCATTGTTTTAATCGAGTTTTCTTTTTGCCTTGTACACAAATTGGTCACAATAAACTTATCTGCATATCTGAGAGGGAAATTTTCAATAGAACCATTGTGATCAGCATACAGATATATCGTATGTCCTCTGACATTCAGTATATGTACACATGAGCTTACTCACATGCAGTGGGAAGTGCATGCCTTGCACAGAGACAAAATATAGATAGACTCAGGGTCCTGCAGAAGCTGATGGTTAGGCCGTGACACATTGTGCCTCTGTGCAAGACATCCCAGATCAATCTGCTATGAGAATGGGAGTTGCTGTCTTCAAGGAAAACCTTATTAAGTGTAATTTTTCCTCAAGTGAGACAACTCCTGCGGTGTCCCTGCCATTTCACTGGGAAAGGACAGCAAGGCCCAATGAGGAGAAACGTGCTAAGTATAAAAGAAGCGGATGGGAAGAGGCTACAGATTGGGCACTGAAGAGCTGTGAAGAGCTGGTGGGAGAGGAGAAAGACAGACAGAATGGTGAAAGACTGTGAAAGTAAAATTAATAACTCTGAATCCAAGAGAGTGGAAAGGGCAGTACCAGAGGAGAATCCCAAGGAGATGCTGATGTGGTCGGTGTGATGGAGGCTCAGGCCATGGGGATAGACAGGATGGTGATGAGTGCGAGGGAGAAAGAAGTGTGGTCTGTAGTGGGACATATTTCAGCTGCATCAGGATAGGGGGGGAAATAAAAGCCAGGGGCCTGAAAAATTGTAGTAAAAAGGGGAGGATTTGGGTCTAGACTGGATGAATGTAGCAAGAGGAAAGTCCCAGACAAAGATGCCTCCCAACTTCAATGACTGTTTTTCAGTGAGGTCAGGGTTGTGTCTCAGGCAGTCTTACACACTGAAGCAAGCAGACCTGCTATGGTAAACAACAGCCATATTTTGACCACTTTCACATTTTTTTTCACAAGACTGGTGTTTGCTGTAGTCACCGTTCTGCACTGCTCATTGTCAAGCCAGGAGGCAGCCTCTGAACTGAGAAAGTCCAAGGCTTCATAACTGCAGTGTGGTTTCTTCAACACACACAGGTGCTAATGGGTCTCAGCAGGATGGTGGACCCCAGGAAACCAGGAGAAAGGCTTGTGGCTGGTCTTGTTTTCTCCCATAGTTGCCACTACATAATCCTGCCAGCAGTGGCTAAAGGAGATAATGCATCCATCTTTGTGCTGGAAGCACAGGGGAGGTTCAGAACTGAACACAAAGGAATAAAAGTCTTTTTTTTTTTTTTTTTTTTTTTTGAAATGCTGCTCTACTGACGCACTTTGGGCTGGCTACTTACTGGTAGTTCAATAGTGAGAAAAGAGCAGCAAATGAAGTATTTTCTCTTCCCATGGTAGAAAAACATGGTGACATTTTTTGAGTTTGTCTAAAGAAGGACTTCATGACAATTTCTCGACAACCTCAGGCTAGACTCTGTTATAGCAATTTACTTGGGATCTGCATAGCAGATACACTTTAAAAGGTCATATAATGGTGGAATATCTTTCTGTGGCCAGTTAGAATTGTCCCCCCACGCTACCAGTTGGAGAGCTCTGGCTGGTTATAAAAAAGTGAAACAGAATGCAAAAGCTATGCTTTTATATGATGAGTTTGGGGAAATGCTTAAGCAGAAAAGGAAAGAGTTTTCTTACTTTCAAAGTAAACAAAAGTCCTTATTTTCCTTTAGGAAAAAGTAATATTTCCTTTTTAAAAAAAGCTGAGTTTCTGAACAAAGAATTATAATCAGTGCCAACTTCAGTGGACTTAGCACAACAAATGAAAGGCCTGATTATCTGTAATAATGTCCACATTTTTACATTGTTCTAAAGTTGACGGTCAGTGGGGTGGGAGGTTTTGAAGAGCAGTGTGACATACTCGTGATAATTAGCTACCTATATGTCTGCTATTTCTGTCCTTGTGGAGGAGGTGTACATGGCAGTGTAAGTGTCTGAAACCAACAGTCACATCAGGCACTCATCTCTATGGGAAACTTAGCTAAAGTCAGAGAAAACTGGGGCTTGATGCCTGGAACCCAAAACTGACCAGATATTGGTGTCTCAGAAGCTAATATAAGGTGACTAAAATCCATCAGCATTCTCTAATTCCTGCTTTTGCTTGCCTGAGTTTACACATCCAAAGTGCACCTTCCTGCTTTCAGGCTGGAATAGCCTACCATTGGTGTTGGAGGTTCCTGCATCAAACAAGCTGTGGTTTAGGTTCTTCCAGTAAGGCTCACAATAAGAAAAAATTCTGCTAAGATCCCTCAGTCCCTGCTCAGATATCAGCCACAACCTCACAGTACCTTGGAAACAGCAACAAAGCCAGCCCCATAACCCTGCCCCACAAGCTAGGTATGTGTTATTACCCTCATTAAGCTGTATAGCCAAAGAACCTTTGAGACAGGAGGATATGAGGTGAATCTCTGTCCAGAAGATACTCTTCCTTACTGGACTTGGCTCCCACCTCATTTCTTCTCCATTTACCTTTGCCCTTCCCCCTTGCCTGTATAAGGGGAGACAGGCTCAGTACTCCCCTAAATATTATTTATGATAGGAATAGCAATTTCACTGCCAAAGGTCAACTTGCTGGTATCCTTGGAGCATTAGTGTTCAGTGTCACCTAGAGCTTTGCTGGTCTGCTTATTTTGTTATGAGCTTTTATATGGTTAAAGCTCTAAATTTATCATTTGAACTTCCCAAGTTCTTCTTAACAAACTCTTTTGTTCTCTAATGCTCAAGAGTGCAGCAATCCCATGACTACTGGTGAAGGGATTGCTGTGTCCCCTCACACTAGGGAGCAAGGCTTTTTTCAGTCAAAAAGCAGCCTGTTCAGACTCTCTGTGGATGGGCAGGAGAAACTGTGCACAGAAAAGGGGCACAGATATCTTGGAAGTACTGTCTGTCATGCACCATAGCTAGCAAGGAATGAGGTAAGAGTTTTGGGAGGTGGGCTGTCCAGGAAGGGAATGGGGAAGGCAACATGGGAGGGAAGCATAGTGTGGAGACTGAGAGTGACTTTAAAATCAAATGAAATTCCAACAAGTCTTAACTCTGGAAGTTTGCCTGAGAGACAGAGTCCAGATGCAAGTAACAGGAAAAAAAAAAAGCAATAGTTTGTCCCGTTGCAATTCTCTGAGAAAGTTTGCAAAGAGCACTGGGTGGTGGAGAACCAGAAACTGCACATTCCAGCGGCAGGTGAGAGGAGATCCCCCATCCACCAAGTGGGATGGGACCTTTATGGGGCTGCCAGAAGGGACCTTTCACAGCAGCACCTTTGCAAACAGTGGGATCCCACTGAGACATCACACACACATCAGCACACTGCTGTTGGCAGGCTGAGCCCTCCCTTTGTGGGTGCACCTTGGGGTGTCCCTGCCTGGTGGCCCACACACAGCTGAAGCTTTTTGCTCATGCTCCAGCTGGTGGAGTTGGGCCTGGAGCTGTGTGAGCACAGCGTTGCTTTCAGACCCAGCCTCTTAGCATGGCTTGTTGGCTGAGGCACAGGGTTAGCTGGAGCTATTTGTACATGCCGTGGTGCTGTCTCAGGTCTGGCAGGCTCAGAGCACAGCTGCCTGCAGTCTGCTGAGCAGCCATCCCTGCAGAAGACCAGGCTTTCAGCTGATGGTGTTCAGCCCTTGGCCCTTTGCAGTTTAATGCATCATACCCACTAGAGAGCTGTCCCTCAAACTCTGTCCTCCCTTCAACTCCACAACCTGTTTTTCCTTTCCCTTGGGTACAGAAATTCCCACTGCTGACTCCATCAGCACTTCACCTACTCCCTGGCCCCCTCCAGTTTGCTCCAGGTGCTTTAGTCTTTTCTGCACCCTCCCCACCTCCCCTTCCAAGGGGGGATGTTTTCCACCCCACCAGCAGCAGCTGCAGCACCCAGCTGCCAGTGAGATGCCAAACCTTCACTTCTAAGCAGAGCATACAATTCTGAGCATGATACAATTAGGAGAGAAAGAGGGAAGGGGGAAAGTATCGACAGGAGTAAATCAAGAGAAATCATAAAGCTTAAGCAGAAAGAAAGCAGTTTGAAAGGTGAAGTATTCAGAGAAAGCCCTTTCCTGGATGAATCTAATTGTTTTGTTATCTTTACCCACCAAAGCATTTACTTTGGTTTGTCGCCCGATCCACAAACACTTTCGAGGAGATGACATTACCGAAAGGCAGGAACATCTGCATCAGCTCAGCATCCCCAAACTCCTGGGGCAGATGGTAGATAAACAGGTTACAGCCCTCTGGTCCTGTCAAGAGAAAAAAAGAGCCACGAATGGAAATTAATAGGATATGAGAAGCACATGGTGGAGATTTACTTTGGTGTCCCCTCTCTCTGACAGCTGAAGGGTCACTGCAAGGAAGCAGTCTGTAGAGCCCAGACTACATTAATGGGTCTTGGAGAAAGGGCTCCCTTTGTTCCTCTGCATGTCTGACTTTCCTCAGCTGGAAAAGAGTGGCTGTGGGATGTGTTTTCACAGGTTTTCTTGGCTCATCTGTTTATTTTTACCATTTTATCCTCTTTGGAAAACTGTATGCCTAGCAATGTGGCATCTGTCCTAATGACCCTTCCCTATTCTTCTATATTGGTCTTCAAAACACTTTCAGAGGAACAAAGAAAGCAGAAGACCGGGAGTTCAGAAAGCTACCCAGAGGCTATGCTAACCTTCCCAGGATAAACACCAAGATAAAACCTAGAGACAGAGGAATGCAAGAGCACATGTGGCCATGGAAAGAGAGAATGGAGGAATAAGAGCAAAAAGAATGAAAGATGCAGATCATAGTTTTCCTTTGCTCCCCATAATGTCATTTAATCTGTAGAGTATTGGGTGACCACCACTAACCCTTGCCTCTTCTCAGTGTCTGCACACAGAAGTTTCATTATCTTTCTCATGTCTGTGGGAGGACTGTGATAACAAGTAGAAAGAGATGTAGAAACCCCCAGGCTTATTTTGTTTTTAGAATTTTACATTCAGCCTCCCCAGCTTGACTCAGCCCAAAGACTCCCCCAAATCTGGGCAGTTTGGTCACATCCCCCAGTTCTACAGGGTTCTTCAAAAGAGATGATAGATGGATTCAAATCCAAAATACTAGACATCAGGACAGAAATTGCCTTTTTTTTTTTTTTTTTTTTTTTTTTTTTCCCTCAGTGCTGTAACAAACTTCAAAGGGTTACAGACTTCAGAGGGTGCTTGGAAAAATATCCAGAGAGGAGTCTTTCATTGGAATATGCAGTTTTGTTAAAGTTCAGACTCAGAACATGTTCTGTTGGAATTGAGTTTTGGGGTAGAAGAGGGAGAATCTGCCTCTGGCTTAGAACGAAGCTTATCAATGCGACTTTTATTTTTAAATATATAGTATAAATACATTGAGTAAAAATCCAGAGGGAACATTTGTGTCGAAGTGGTTTTGTTGGAAAACAAACAAACAAAAAAAACCCCACACATTTAAACATTTAAACCACTTGCAGTGTCCACCAGCAGAAACCTGTATAATTTCAGGAGGCTGGGATTGTTTTTTTTCTTGGGATTATTTCCAAGGGTACTTCCAGCTGCTGCCCAGCTTTGCACTGACCTCCAAAGGTAACTCCAGCTCTGGTTTGCTCAGGGGGGTCGAGATGAAGGGGAATTAGTACATGTTCCTTGTTGTGACAGTAAGAGGACAGAGAGAAATAGGAAGGGTGGAGGGAATACCTGGTAATACTCCTCCCACCCAGTCTCTGTACCTACAACCCTGTGACCTGACTGAGCCAGCTTTCCCCCATTTATGGCTGGGGCACAGTGTGGGGAAGTAAAGGGTTTCTTAATACGCTCCTTTTCTTCATCAGGGCATAATTATGGTGTCATAACACAGCAAATTACAACTTTGCCTTTCCTGTTAGGGAGAGGAGTTCACCTAGATGCTCCCACCTTTTATTAGCCATTACTCATCCTCCCAGCTGGCAGGAGAAGTACGGTGAAATCAGGATTCTGACAGATGCCCATTTAAAGCTCATTAAAATTCCTGGGCCTCAGCGTGATTGAAGTCACAGGCTCTCCACATTTCCTTTTGGATTAATGGAAAATGAAGCCCTAATGAATATCTGCTAAACACAATTTTCCCCACTAATTTGTTAAAAGGATTGTCACAAAGGAACAGCTGATCCTTTGCATCTTGTGCATTTCCTGGAGGTCATGAGGATGGTGACAGGGCTTCTTCCAAATGGAGGGGATAGTGGGATGGTGGGATAATTAACTAATTAGGCACTCGGTCATCTGCTTAACTAAATTACTTTTGAACCTCAGTGGCCCACAGTCAGGTTCCCCTGACAAGCTTTTCATTCTTCCCTTCACCTCCTGTCTGCCTCTTCCTCAGTCTCCCAACTAAGCAACTATCCCTTCCCCAGTCCTTGCTGCAGTCCAGTTAGATGCAATGTGCAATTATTGGCATAATAAAATAGATATGAAACAGTCTGAAAGCATTAAATAAACACCGACCCCCTTAGGTGTCTGTTAGGGTTGAGGAAATTCTGCCCAGAAGACCATGGTCCAGAATAGCAGGGAGAATTTCATTTCTTCATTTGAACATGCCCTAGAGCACTTCTGCTGTGGGATTTGACATCCACATTATTATAGAATGAGTAAAATCTTGGTTTTGCTGCAATTAGTGGCAAAATTCCCACTGACATCACCAGAGCCAGCAGTTTGCTCTGTAAAACTGGCAAATTCTTTCAAAAATGCCAGCTGTATTTCCTGGGGTCTTGGACATGTTGTGCATGAGTAGGGATTCTGCCTGCATGTGCAGAGAAACACCTACTAAGGCATAAGGCAGATCAGAAGGCATGCAATTTCTTCCACACCAGGCTTACAGGTTGGGCTCTGTACTGGGTCTGGCTGGGATGTTAACTTTCCCTGCAGCAGCCCATACAGTGCTGTGCTCTGCACTTGTAGCTAGAACAGCAGTGGTATCACACCAGTGTTGTGTCTGCTGTTGAGAAGTGCTGGCACAGCATCAGGACTTTCTCTAACCCTCCTAGGGGGTGGGCAAAAAAAAAGTGAGAAAGAAACATCACCAGGGCAGCTGACCTAAACCAACCAAAGGGATATTCCATACCATATGATGTCACACTCAGCAATAAAAGGTGGAAAAAGGAAGAAGAGGGGAGGGGTGGGCTCTCGTTAGGAAAACATCTGTCCTCCTCCCGAAAACCGGCTACATGCGTTGAGGCCCCATCCATCCATAAATTACCTATCACAGTTAGACTCCTTGGTAAAGAATTTACAAAACAAGCTCTCTCTCAGCCCTTCTATTTTGTTTTTCCTTTATTCCTAGTCAAGCTAATCTAGGCAGTCCATGGTAGACCACAGTTATGTGTATGGCCACTGCTTTTTACATATATGTATATTTTTGAGAAACTGTATGCAAGAGTTGTTCAGCTCAGAAT
>NW_023305602.1:87869-133568 GCF_011077185.1 Oxyura jamaicensis
CTGAGTTAATGGATTATTGGAGATCAGTAAACTTGGCAGTTCAGGGCTGAATACAGTACTAAAATTCTTTACTAAGCACTTCACTTTGGTTTTTGAAAGGGCTGTAAGTCAGCTCAAAATGTAACCCTTGCGACACTTTATGAAAAGAGAATCAAGGTTCATTTTTACCCTGAAACCTTCCATGGATTTAGGTTTTATTGCTTTAAGTAATAGATATTTCTGCTCATTAATACACTAGAAGCACAGATAGTCTTGGTTCAGACAAAGGGAAAGAAAAGTTGTAGAGAAACTCACAGTTTATGAATAGTTTTTATATTACAGGCAAACCATGTGTAGTGGGTTTATGTGGCAAGGTTTTGGTAGCAGGGGGCCATAGGGGTGGCTTCTGTGAGAAGGATCTAGAAGCTGCCCCATGTTTGATAAGGGCCCCACTGCTGACCAGATCTGAGCCAATAAGTGATGTTGTTTGCGCCTCTGTGAGAGCATATTTAAGACAAGGAAAAAATGCTGCGCCACACAGCAGCTGGGAGAGTGAGAGGAGTGAGAAACAGCCTTGCAGGCGCCAAGGTCAGTGAAGAAGGTGGGGGAGAGGTGCTCCAGGCGCCAGAGCAGAAGTCCCCTGCAGTCTGTGGTGAGGACCATGGTGAAGCAGGATGTCCCCCTGCAGCCCATGGAGTACCATGGTGGAGCAGGGTTCCATGCTGCAGCCCGTGGAGGAGACCACGGTGGAGCAGGTGGACCTGCCCCGAAGGAGGCTGCGGCCTGTGGAAGACCCGTGCCGGAGCAGATTCCAGGCCGGACCTGTAGCCCGTGGAGAGGAGCCCACACAGGAGCAGGTGACCTGTCAGGAGCTGCTGCCCGTGGGGGACCCAGGTTGGAGCAGTTTACTCCTGAGGCATGGACCCCATGGTATGGACCCATATCTGGAGCAGTTCTTGAAGAGCTGCTGCCTGTGGGAAGCCCACGCCGGATCAGTTCATCAAGGATTGCATCCCGTGGGAGGGACCCCACAGCACAGGGGACGAGAGTGACCGAGAAGGAGTGGTGGCAAAGCACTATAGACTGACCATAACCCCCATTCCCTCATTCCCCTGCGCCGCTCGGGGGAGGAGGTAGAAGAGGGTGGATGGGGGGGAAGGTGCTTTTAGTTTCTTTCCTTTGTTCCTCACTTCTCTAGCTTGTTAGTAATAGGCAATAAATCTTATTATCTCCCTATGCTGAGTCTGTTTTGCCCGTCATGATAATTACTGCATGATCTCCTCGTCCTTATCTCAACCCTTGAGCCCCTTTCATCGTACTTTCTCCCTGTTCCTCTTTGAGGAGGGGGAGTGAGAGAGCGGTTATGGTGGAGCTCGGCTGCCCACCTGAGTAAAACCACCACACCATGTTGGATAATGGAAACACTTGTACGTGGGAACACTGGAACACACGGCAAAGAGATCTGCTGTGGGTCCCTGTTTATTTGGGTTGGTTGGACCTGAGCTGCTAAGTCATTGCTGTGCCCATGCTCCTCACCCTCCAGATTGTTGATAATTACTTGGCTTGGGGATAGCAGCTGTCCCAACCTATCCTGGGTGTCCACTGTCTACATGAGTAAACTCCACATACCTGAGCTGAGATTAGCTATCTGTGATCACATCCCCAGCACTGTGAATCAGTGTCATAAGGAGAACCTATGACCAGAGAGCTCTTCCAACAGTAACTAAAAATGAGGTGTGCCATAAGGTTGTATGAATTTTTACAGCCCTTTGGTTGGATGCACAGTAAGTGGCATATACACCTCACCTCTACAGCAAACACTCAGAGGCTGTAACTTCATTGCCTCTTCTGCATCTACTTGCTATTCAAGTCCTCAGCATGTTTGAGTGCAGGAGTCACAAGCCTGCATCACTTTATTTTAATATGTATTTCTGAGTTTCAGAAACTATGTCAAGATGAGTAATACCATACAAATTTGAAAGTACCCCCAAGTTTTGCTTGGTTGACATAGTCTGAATCAAGACTTCGCCTCTACCTTTGATTGTTGTCATCTCTACCTTTGATCATTTTGGATCTGTTCCACCCTATGCGCCCCATCCACTGCCAGCAGCCTCAGCACTCATGTGGAAGCAATGACTAATCTCTATGGGAATGATGCAGCAGCCAGGCAGCTCTGGGCTTGTTATCCAACCAGGATCCAGGAGCTGAGAGTTAGTATCGTTATTAACAATGTTATCATCGATGTTATTGTTGTGGTAGGGCTGGTTTATTAACAAACCAATGTTTGTGCACATCCTTGCAAACATAAAGCACTCTTTTTCAGCACCAAGCATTGTTATTATTAGAGTTCCCTCTTGCCGCATCTTCCTGTTAAAGGTTAGAGGGGCTTAAAAGTCTTGACTCTCTGTTAAAGCAGTGTTGTGCCTTAGAGATTCTCCCTCTAGCAAACAGCAGAGAAATCCACAGCAGCTAAAAGCTGCAGGGAAATGGAGGACACTGAGAATGGAAACCTGCATTGGACCAGGGGTTCATCTTATATATCTGGGCCTCAACCATCCTCAATACCAGCTGCTTACGGGAAGGAGCACGGAGTTATAAGATAACTTGTCCACTGGGTGACACTCACCCTCAACCCACAGAGACACACTGTGCCTTACAAACTCAGGGGTCTTTGGGCAGTAGGTATTCAGAGAGTGCACAACAACTATCCCTTGCTTCTGATTGTTCCTGGCACAATGTTATGTTAACCAAAGATCTAGTCGCCATTTTGTCCTGTGCTTAATCTAGCCCCAGTATGTAATAAAAAGCAAAGTCCTTCAGCATGGGGGAAACATCTCTGTAATGATATGTTAGGTCTGTGCATCTGTTCTCACAGCAGGTGTGTGTACTAGAGCTAATCAGGAGCTGGAAGTTGTGTTCCCCAGGAAATTCTGACACGGGAAAAAAATAATTCCAAATTAGATCGAAATGCCAACATTTCCAATTTTCTCACAAAATGAGATTTCTCCCTCAAAGTAGTTCTAGGCCATCAGAATGTTTAAGTTTGATAGTATAATCTTGATTCATTTCACTCTGACTGTTACACTATATTAAAATATTAAATGTTATAATACATATATAATAGCACATAGAATATATCTGAATCAGTGACCTAATAGAGGATAAAAGCTAAAATATAAGTTTTAAAATGAGGGTCTCTATACTAGGCTGAAGCATCTGACTTAAATGCCTCACTTAGGCAAGCAGTCTCCTCTTCTATTCAAGCGAGAGCAGTGGACTCCCTGGAGGATGCTTGGGACTACCTGAGTATGTTGCCTCTGAGGATCCCATTGTTCCCCACTGACTGTAAAGGAAACATGAGGGACTCCTCTCTTCATTCAGGCAACCCTTTGGGTGCAAAGCATTACCTGACGTAGATATCTCCCAAAACATTTACATGTGATAAGGGGAGATTCACCTCTCCTTATTTTTCATGTCTCCAGTGCTGCCTGTCCTATAGACTACTTAACCCTGGCTCCTCTAACAGTCAATGTAAAGAAATAGGTACCTTTGTTACATGATTCATCTCACCCTGATACAGATATTGCACTCTAAAAGGGCTGATTTCTGTTTCCTGATTATTGAGGGAGGCTGAAAGGACTCTATCAGCTCCACTAAATAGCAGGTGTCTGAAATGACATTACTGGCTTCTAATGAAGGGCCACCAGTGCTTTGTTTCCTATTAAATTCTTTATTCCAATGCAATTGTGGTTTTGATCCACATTCTTGTTGGCTGTCTTTAGAAACCCCCACTGGATGTTATTGCCTACTTTGCTACCAGGCCTTTCCATGGCCCATGCACATCAGCATGCTCCTGTCCCTGGGGGCTGAGAAGATAGATCTCAGCAGCTATTCTCCACAAGGATGTTCATGCATAGTATAGTTAGTGCCAATGATGCCACATATGGAAATTGAGAAAAGACTCAGTGGACCAGGGATTTGAAGCAATGGGGCGTTTAATGGATGCTCTCTAGGTATGTGAGAAGGGGAACCAATGTGGTGGGGATGGCATGCTGGGTCCAGCAAGAACAGGCCATTCACTCACCTTCTCTCTGTTGCTGTGGGATCATGGGAGGCGGCTGTGGGAATGCGTGGCTAATCTGGCCATAAGCAGCAGGATAAGCAGCTATAGGGGAGAGAAAGGGAGAGAAGAAAGGACAGATTTCAGTGTTGGGAAGCACGGAGCTTTCACACCAAACAATCACACTAAGCTGGAGGTGGACTTTCTCCCTGTATTTTGACCACCTCATACAGCCTGAGATGCAGTAGAAACATCACAGTGATGCTCCAGGTGGTGGCACTTGGCCCTGAAGACCCAACCTCCCTTCAACATCCTAACAGTAGCACTGAGGGCAGCCACGTGGTCTAAACGGGGGTCTCCACTGAGATCTCCCCCACCAGAGATGCATAACCATCCCTGATGGTACCGCAAGCACGCTCACTGACGAGCTCAGCACATTGATGCCTGTGCTGGCAGTCACGCGCAGTGCCCATGCACGTTTCCCTGTGTAATCTCTTTTGCACTCTGACTAATTCACATGCTCATAGTAGCAGTTCACACGTGTATTTCCTCTCTCTTACTGTAACCTTCATATGCACACACCCTGTATAGGCACACTCGTGCATACACTCTCAGATATATATTTCCTTTCATGTCTACATGCACTTTCTCTTTCACACAGACACAGTGGAAACAGCGTGCGCCAATTAAACAATTTTCCCCACCTCAGCTCCCCCACCAAGCAGACAAGGGAAGCCATTCAGTACCACAGATGGTAGATGATGTGCCTTGCTGCTAAAAATACAGAGTATGGATCACCTGTGAGCCCAGAGAGAGGGGGATAGGGGCCAGAGAGGGGGATAGTGTGCAGAGAGGTTAACAGCTCAAAGGGTTGAGATGCTTCCCATCTATCAAACCTCACAAGCAATAAATGACAATAATTAAAACACTGGGAAATGAAGCCCTACATGGAGAATTAAATTAAGTTTCCAGATACAGCACTGACATGAGATAATACCCATTCCTCAGCGGAGCCCATGATTGCTCCAGTTACCACAAAAAATAATGACTTTGGGGTGGCAGCTTCCTCGCAACTTTGGCCATGGACACCTCTCAAGGGGAGGCTGAACACAGCAGGGTCATGATCTGCACCAAGTCACTTTGGCTGGTGTTAGTCCATCAGCCGCAAAGGAGCAGCTCCGAGTACAGGGCAACGTGAGAGTCAGCAGAAGCTGACCCACTGGAAGTTGTGAAGAACCTGCTGAGGAACCAGGAGCTTCTAAGCAAGCCTCAGACTAACTAGCTGGGATATGGCCAGCAGTGTGTTAAGGCTGACCCCAGAGATGACAGCTTTTTGGGTGAGTGTGGTAGCCCCCACTTCAGCAGCTGCACCTCCAGCCACAACAGAGCTAACTGGTGCTGAGGTGTCTTACGCATGGCCAACATGCAAAGCGTAGACATACCCTACAACATGGGGATGTGCAGACATCCCAAACCCTGCCAGGCACATCAGGGTCTGACTGCCCATCTCCCCTACACACCACAGCACTCAGGAAACACCCAATTTTGTTGCTACAGAAAGTGGCCCCTAAACCAAGTGTCCTGATTTTCCACTTGTTCATTGTGCTAAGGCCCGACCTGGTCCTGCCAATGAAGCTGCACTCCCGCTCTACTCTGCGTTGGTGCAGCCTCACCTCGAGTACTGTGTGCAGTTCTGGGCACCACAGTACAAAAAGAACATTAAACTGTTGGAGAGTGTCCAGAGGAGGGTGACGGAGATGGTGAAGGGCCTGGAGGGGAAGACATATGAGGAGCGGCTGAGGTCACTTGTCCTGTTTAGCCTGGAGAAGAGGAGGCTGAGGGGGGACCTCATCGTGGTCTACAACTTCCTCACGAGGGGGAGTGGAGAGGCAGGTGACCTATTCTCCATAAACAACAGTGATAGGACCCACGGGAACAGGGTTAAGCTGAGGCAGGGGAAGTTTATACTGGACATCAGGAGGAGGTTCTTCACTGAGAGGGTGGTTGCGCACTGGAGCAGGCTCCCAGTGAAGTAGTCACCTCACCGAGCCTGTCTGAATTGAAGAAGCATTTGGACTGTGCACTTAGTCACGATCTAAACTTTTGGGTAGACCTGTCTGTGCCAGGAGTTGGACTCAATGATCCTTATGGGTCCCTTCCAACTCAGGATATTGTATGATTCTATGGTTCTATGATTCTAAGGTACAGGTCAGTGGGAGCCTTTCTCTGGTGTTTTATGGTTGAAGATTGCCTCCTTAGGGGAAGAAGGCCCTGGGTCTTTGTTTTCATGAGTAATGCAAATTTAATGTGAGGATCTGTGGCCCTGGTGTCCCTGTCTCAGCAAATACCTCCCTTCCCCCAGCCCCCTTAGGTGTGTTCAGAGATTAAAGGCTTTAGAGAAGAGAAAGGTTTATTGGGAGAGAGTGTTAATACTAACGACCTGTGTACTGCTGCACTCCAGCGTAGGCTTGCTGCAAGGGGTCTGCTGCAGTGGGGCTCTGTGCTGTGGAGACAGGAGAGAAGGAATTAAGGGATTAAAACATGACGGATGGTCCCCCTTTCTCTTTCCTCATCGACGGATGGTGTGGGACAGACAAACCCATCCCTGGAGGTCTTTAAAAGACGTTTAGATGTAGAGCTTAGGGATATGGTTTAGTGGAAGATTTGTTAGTGTTAGGTCAGAGGTTGGACTCGGTGATCTTGGAGGTCTCTTCCAACCTAAACTATTCTGTGATTCTGTGATTCTGTGAAACCCAGAGGCTGAAGGTTCCAGAGGAGAAGCAGCTTGCTCACCCTACAGACAGTGTGTTGCAGACCCCCCAGTCTCCCAGCTTCCCTGAGCAACTTCAGAGCAGAAGGCAGACAAACTTATCCTCTCCTTTCCAAAGTTTAAATTATAGAGACCACCTCTACTCATACAGATTTTTGGCATTGCATCAATCAACCCCCAAAAAGCCCTCATCTTAAGCCAGGACTGATGCTGTACTAGATGCTTAGCACACTCAGATCTCAGTGATGGCTACAAGAGCATGAAACTTTCAATCAGAGCAGAAAAAAATGGGCATAGCAGGAGGAAGGGGAAGAGAACAAAGCACTGGCTTTTTCTACCCTGACATTCCTTCGAAGGACCATGCTGCTGCCAGGCAGCCCCCTGCACCGAGAGGAGAGTCTGCTTGGAGGGGAGGGGGACACCACTTGTCTGCTCCAGGAGGATGCTGTGGATCTCTGTGTAAAGCATGCAGTCCCTCGCTGGCTTTAAAGTGCATTTTTTCCCTTTACAAGTGTGCATTCCTCCCCCTAAAACTGTTTATTTTTGTGAAACTTTGAAGTCTAGCTCAAATACAACCAAAGCCAGTTAAGGTTATTTTTGTTTTGTTTTGTTTGTTTGTTTGTTTTCCTTTTCCCCTTTGGTTGATAGGGAGAGAAAGAGAGAGCAAGAGAGAAAGTGAAACATGTTGGATAAGCTCTTTCTTTATCTGCAGCAATAAAATATTTAAAGCAAAGCTTGGCTGAACCTCCAGTCCAAATGTCACCTTGACCCTAATATTTCACTTCTTGTTATGAGTTTAATTTGTATTTATTGGTGCTGCATAGTTCTACATTTATTCAGTCCCTCCAGCTTCGTACTTTTAGGATGATCCCTTAGGGAACTGCTGCTTTCCCCCTCCTTCCCACCTTCTTCCCTCCTACAAGAGCAGAGGTGTAGCCGGAGGAAAGGGCTTGGAGGGTGCACCCGATGGGGGCCTCTTGGAGGGAAATCTGCTGGTGCTGTTGACCTAGCCAAGGAGAGAGACTGGCTACATGCCAAAGTGCGTGATGCAGTGGCAAACATGAGTGCTATGGACCTGGGGAACATGGACAAAGTACTGTGTTACAGACGCAATTACAGATTTGATCCTCAATGGCAAAGATTACCATTGATAATGATGGCAGCTTGTAAGGTCTCCTAGTACATTTATCTCCCCAAGTGCAAAGATGAATGGTAAGACCAAAATTGGAGGGGAGAAACTCAATTAGCTGGCTAAGTCTTGGAGGCTCCTGTTGATTATGGGTATTACTGGTTCATCGGGGTAGTCACAGGAAGAAACAGGTGGAATTTTTTTTTTTTTTTTTTCTAGAAGAAAACTGAATGGTTATGAAAGGCTGAGTGATACACCAGTTCCTGTGCTCCTGCGCTCCCCTGGGAGAAAGGATCTTAATAACTTGGCCCCCCCAAACAGACCATGTACCATCAAATAGAAGGCACATCCCGAGCAAGATGAGAAAGGAGACATGGTAGAGGGAACAAATCTTTATAAGAGAATTATGGTCTTGCACTCTGAAGGAAATGAGATGATCTACTGTGTCTGCCCCAAAGGCAACTGCCCTTTCTTGGTGGTACCCATCTGCTTACTGAACTAGAAAAATAAATTCTCTTTGCTGCTCAGGAGATCCACTCGGCATTTCCTTTCTCTGCCTTGGGTTAGCCTAGCTGGAGCAGAAGGTCACACCTGTCAGAAACCAAAAATCAGCTTCCCAGGAGGGCATGGTGTAGGATGAGATAACAGCCCCCAAACTGGGCTGCTGGGGCTTGCAGGTTGGTGCAGAGCACCTAGCTGATGTCCTGGGGCATTACAGCAGTATGGCTGGTGAATATTTCTTCCAAGGTGTCTGTGCTGACATTGCTCAATCTGCAGGCCATGCAGAAAGACAGTGTTAAAGTTGAGGCTGGACTTGGGCATGTTGTTTCCTTCTCTGACATGCTGGCAATTAGCAATGACTGCCTCTTTGTTGATACATGGAGCTGTACCTATCCAACTGTGGTCCTTTTCTTTCTTCCTTGCCTTAGTTGGGCATGCATGGAAACTGCCCATTCTCCCAGCTATACCTGAGTCTGTATCCTGCCCACAGGGTGCTACAATGACAAAACCCTCCAAAGAAGCTATTTTACCTCTGGCTTCTCGGGCCTGAGAGTGCAGGCTTTGCCTTTCCTTTTGGGAACCTGATACTTCTAATGATTTTGGTTTGGATCAGAATAAACTCTCACAATTAAACATCTTTCCCTGGACCAAGCTCTGGGCTTAGGCCTTTAAAATGGATTAAATCGTGGCAGGGTTGATAGCTTTCTCAGCGAGAATGGGTATCAGCAGCTCCAGAAGCATCACATCATATGGATGACGAAGATGATGTCCTGGGGAAGCTGTTGTCTTTGTGCTAGTGCTAGAAACTGAATGGGACCTCCCAGCTCACTAGGGAGCTGCTCTCCTTACCCCATGTGAGGATATCTTGCCTCTCTTCAGAGCCATACTCTGCCTATCATAAGTAAGCCATTCAGTGTAGGTAATATTTGCTGAAACTCACCGTTCACCTTTAAGATTAAATATTATAACTGGGCAAATGCTTTATTTAAAGGGTTTTGGAACAACAGGCATTTTCCCACACAAAGCTTTTAGAGTTCATTATTTCCCTGAGCCTTCAGGACTTGTCAGCAAGGGGAATATCTAACTGGGAGTTTCTTTCTCAAGAGACTGTTTTGCGCCCCAAATTACAGAAAGCCTCCTGGCTTTCAGCACATGCAAGTCAACGGGATAACTCAACCCTTGATTTCAGTCAGCTTTGATCCAAGCTGGGAATCATTTACTCACAGGTAAAGAAGATGCAAAGTGTTTGTGGCTGGTCTGACATTCAGGATTGCAATACTGGCCCGAGTCCCTGGATGCTCTTGAAAAGGAGCAAGGCAAATGCACCTCTGGGCTGTAGCACCAGACCCCATGGGGAGGCAGCAATCCCCAATTCAGTGCTCTCTGTTTTATTCAGAGCCTCATACCCTACCTTGGCCGTTTGGGAAAGGCAGTTGTGGCGATCCACCACCTACTTGGTGTTGTTTAAGAACTTGGGAGTTCTTAAAAATAAAAGTGATGACCTTTGCTCACTGAAGAATTCATCTTCCCTAGTTCCGAAGGTGCTAAGGAAGCAAATGAAGGTGTGACTTCAGTACAGTGGATGTGCCCATGTTGGCCAACATGGCCTAGGAAGATGCAGGGACACATGCTCCAGGGCTGGCTGGGTACCCTGGCATGAAGCCAGAGTAGCTTGGGCATCTGTGAGCATAACCTCATGCTGCTACTCGCTGTGCCAGATCAATTAAACTTAGTGAAGGGCATAACCGCCTGTTCTCCCACCTGTAGTATGGATGAAGCCAACGGTTGGTATTGATCCAGAAATCTCAAGACACTGATTAGACATTTGAGGAACTTGTGGCCATGCTGTGTTCAGCAAAGTGACAGCCCTCCTACATATTAATGACCAGTGTGAAGTTCAGGAAGGGCTCAAATGTACGAGGGGCTCATGATCCAGAGCTAACCTGCCACAGGGTTGTTTGTAACTGTAGGCTGGAACGTACCGCATGCTAAAATTCACAGTGGTGGGGAGATGTAAATCATTTTTGTGTCTAAGCAGACCAGGAAGGAAGGTTGCTTTACTCTTCGGTAAGATGTACATAACGTAATATGACTGTGCTCCGCTGTAGTGGGTTTACATGGCAAGGTAGCAGGGGCCATAGGGGTGGCTTCTGTGAGAAGGATCTAGAAGCTGCCCCATGTTTGGTAAGGACCCCACTGCTGACCAGAGCTGAGCCAATAAGTGATGTTGCTTTGTGCCTCTGTGAGAGCATATTTAAGACAGGGAAAAAAAATGATGCTCCATACAGCAGATGGGAGAGTGAGAGGAGTGAGGAACAGCCTTGCAGGCGCCAAGGTCAGTGAAGAAGGAGGGGGAGAGCTGCTCCAGGCGCCGGAGCAGAAGTCCCCTGCAGCCTGTGGTGAGGACCATGGTGAAGCAGGCTGTCCCCCTGCAGCCCATGGAGTACCACGGTGGAGCAGGTGGACCTGCACCGACGGAGGCTGCGGCCTGTGGAAGACCCCTGCCAGAGCAGATTCCAGGCTGGACCTGTAGCCCGTGGAGAGGAGCCCACACAGGAGCAGGTGACCTGTCAGGAGCTGCTGCCTGTGCGGTGCCCAGGTTGGAGCAGTTTGCTCCTGAGGGATGGACCCCGTGGTATGGACCCATATCTGGAGCAGTTCTTGAAGAGCTGCTGCCTGTGGGAAGCCCACACCGGATCAGTTCATCAAGGACTGCATCCCGTGGGAGGGACCCCACAGCACAGGGGACGAGAGTGACCGAGAAGGAGTGGTGGCAAAGCACTATAGACTGACCATAACCCCCATTCCCCCGTTCCCCTGCGCCGTTCCTCCTGCCCTCCTCCGGGGGGAGGAGGTGGAAGAGAGTGGATGGGGGGGGGGGAGGTGCTTTTAGTTTCTTTCCTTTGTTCCTCACTTCTCTAGCTTGTTAGTAATAGGCAATAAATCTTATTATCTCCCTATGCTGAGTCTGTTTTGCCCGTCATGATAATTACTGCACGATCTCCTCGTCCTTATCTCAACCCTTGAGCCCCTTTCATCGTATTTTCTCCCCATTCCTCTTTAAGGAGGGGGAGTGAGAGAGTGGCTGTGATGGAGCTCGGCCACCCACCCGAGTAAAACCACCACATCCTCCAAGGTAGATTTACCCTGTCTCTGCCACCCCTTCTCCCCATCCAGCTGACAAGTCTTCTCTATCACTGCAAATATTAGTTGAAGTTAGTGTTGCAACAACTAATGGATATGATATCCCTAGAAAATGATAGATGAAATTCAGAGATGGGTAAGCTTTCTGCATCTTGAGCCTTTCTTTCAACTCTTTATGAATAGTTCTGAAATTTTCAAGTATCCTCTTCAAGAGAGTGACCACTGAATTCTGATAATGGTTACAAACTGTCAAAAAAACAAACCAAACTAACATCCATGCAAACATGCATAATAATGCCACACCCCTGTTCCTGCAATTTATCCCCTCACAGGCACTCCCAATAATTGTGCTCATTTCATAGACAACATGGGCATGTAGGGCTGGAGACAGTTCCTCTGCATGCTGTCTGTGCTGGGGTTCAAGTCCACTGTGATCCAGAAGGTAAATAGCTAAGTAAGGCCAGGTAAGACCTATGGGAATATAGGGGACACTAGATGAGGAATGAGACTATCATAAAGAACCTACAAGGGCTTTTGCACCAGAACAAGTGCACGTTTATGTCGTGACATCAGCAAAAGACCTCAAATGTGCTAGTGACTACATGTACAAATTTGCCCATAGATACCATTTGAAAAAGCTTTCCTTGTTGTCATATTCATGAAGATCTTATGACCAATATACAGACATTTAAGTGATTAAATGTGATGTAACATGATTAAACGGGAATCAGCTGGTGAAGTGAAAAAAAGCAGAGAGGCTCCTGAGAGGCCAGAGGGCAAGTATCAATCACACCAGCCCCACTGCAGTTAGCGTAGCCATGCTGCTTTACAGAAGCTGAGGATCTGGCCTTGCCAGGGCAAACTAAAGGTGTACTGTGAAAACAGATGCTAATAGTAACTTCATTAGGCAGCTCAGGGCAAGAGCCTTATCCCTGGGCATTGCCTCTATATTAATTTTATAATTTCTATATCTCCACAGGAAAAATTCTGCTCAGATACTATTGTCTCTTGGCAAGACAATCCTGGCCAAGATGCCACAAGGTGACCATGGCAGATAACCTTCCATAAACCTGGAGACATAAAACAAGCCAATGACCTACTATATGGTGATAAATATAAATTTAATGAAGGCAGCACTTATTCATTAGGCAGAAGTCAATAAATTACTCCCAAGTCCTTCAAAGAAAGTAGATCTGTTAATGTCACTTTCTGAATCCTCTGCCTGATGCCAAAAACCAGGGATGATTTCCCAAGTCAGCACAAAATACCAGTGCTTTAAAATTAACACCAGGAAGCTTTCTTACTACTGATAAAACTCTAGATTTAAGTCCAACTTTTTAAAGGAGCATTCAGCTAGTGTTAGACCCCCACATTTAGCTTTTGTCTGAGAATGAAAAGATGGAGGTAGCAGTAAGAAGCACACTGTTAAAAATAATTAAAATTAGTTTAAGGGATGTTCTATAAGGAATCCCTCCTGAAATGGTACCTGCAGCTGAGCTGTTATGTGGGTGCCCCAGATGAAAATGGTTTTAGGACAGAGGGCTGAAGTCTGCTGTGATGCTCAGGGATGAAATCAGGAGGAACTGCACTGAAGCCAGTGGAGGTGGTGGGGAAAAACAATGCTGGTTACTGCCTGGAAGCAGAAGGCCCCAGTTTCGATGAGAGACAAACAACAAATGGCCATAGTATGGAATTCATATAGCTCATCCCTGGAAATCAGAATTATTCTTAGTATGTTCTTAATACTACTGCCTCCAAGCCTCATCCATAGTCGGGCCCTTGCTGAGATGGGTGCTGTGCAAACACATAATACGAGTCATGTCTGCTCATGAAGAGCTTCCAGCGGGCAAAGCAAGAAAGACACATAAGACTCAGAAATGCGGCAAGGTGAAGGTGGTTGACCAAGGTGATGTACTAATTCAACAGTAGAGACAGGACCAGGCTTCCCTCCCGTTACCTGAGCCCATAAACACATAAATTGGGTTCAGGTTTTTAAAGCTATTAGGGTACTTAACTCCATATTTTTTGGGAGCTTGCTTTAAGTCACCTCTGAAAAATAAAGATCAACGTGTTAACTCACTTAGGTGCCTCCGAAAATTTTAGCACTTTGCATTTGCACCTTCTTCCAGATCAGAGGAGAAAACACTTTGGCTCTGAAAAGGCTACCACAGCTGCCTTAAACAACCTCATTCATAATGGCTGCAGCGTGATCGTTGGAAGTACACAGCATCATTAAAGTAGCTTAGACTACAATTGAAGATGGCAACTTATATTTTTAATGAGTGCATTCCTTCACTGTCCTGGTTTCAGATAGGATAGAGTTAATTTTCCTCCTAGTAGCTGGTAGGGTGCTATGTTTGGGATTTAAGATGAGAAGAGTGTTGATAACACACACGTTTTAACTGTTGCAGAGCAGTGCTTATGCTAAGCCAAGGGTTTTTCAGCTTCTCGCTCTGTCCTGCCAGCAGGCAGGCTGGGGGTGCAGCGGGAGCTGGGAGGGGACAGACCCAGGAGCGGGAGGGGACTGACCCAGGACAACTGACCCAAACTGGCAAAAGGGGTATTCCATACCATCTGACATCATGCTGAATATATAGGGGTGACTAGCCAGGGTGGGGGGGGGCAGCTGCTTGGGGATAGATTGGGCTTCGGTCAGCGGGTCAGCAATTGCATTGTGCATCACTTGTTTTGTATACATTATTATTAGTAGTACCATTATCATTATTATTATTATTTTCCTTTTATTTCCTGTCCTAATAAACTGTCTCTATCTCAATACACGGGCTTCATTTTCCTGATTTTCTCCCCCATCCCAGAGAGGGAGGGGGGAGGGGAAGGGAACGACTGTGTGTTGCTTGGCTGCCGGCCTGGTTAAACCACAACAGTCCTTTTGGTGTCCAACCTGGGATAGTTATGAGTGGCAGGGAGAGTGGGAGGATATGGGCAGGCATCTAGAGCAGTGGGCACCTCTGATGCTTTGGAAATTCACCCCTGAACAACTGCAAAATCCTAAAAAACTGGTGGAGTGCTTGAAGAAGGTGTGTCATCACCCTGGCAATACCAGACATACAGAAATCACTGCAATGTGCTGGGGCTTGGCCTATGCCTACCGAGCTGCATTCTATGCCAGTATAAACCCATTGACAGACACTGCGGCCACTTCAAGCCCTACAATGGGCCCCAAGGCTGAGCCAGGGAATCAAATTGTAAAAGTGTCGGTTGCACCCGTAACCAAGATGACAAAATGGTTTAGAGAGTCAGAACATTTAGAATGCAGAGAAATTCCTGCTAAGACTAAGTATGGAGAAGACGAGGCCAGGCCATCAGAGGAACAGGAGGATGAAGATGAAGATGCTGCAAAAACAACACTAACTACCCGAACCTTATACCAGCGTGAGCTACGAGATGTGTGAAAAGATTTTGGTCGCTGCATAGGTGAGCAGCTTGTCACCTGGCTGCTCCGGTGCTGGGAGCCAACTGTCTGGAATTAGAGGGCAGGGAAGCCAGGCGGCTGGGATCCCTTGCTAGAGATGCAGGCATTGACAAAGCAATTGGAGATGAAGCACCAGGCTACAGGCTCTGGAGGCGTCTCCTGTCAGCTGTGAAGGAAAGGTATCCCTACAAGGAAGAACTTGTATGTCTACCAGGCAAGTGGACCACTATGGAGAAGGGAATCCAGTACCTGAGGGAATTAGCCGTACGGAAGGTGATTTATAGAGACCTAGACAATGAACAAATATCTACAGATCCAGATGAAGTCAAGTGTACACGACCCATGTGGCGTAAGTTTGTACGAAGTGCACCATCATCATATGCCAGCTCATTGGCAATAATGGCCTGGAAAGACCATGAGTAACCCATGGTGTATGAATTGGCTAAAAAATTTCGGCAGTACGAAGAAAGTCTCTCCAATTCCCTACAGGCCTGCATCTCGGCTGTGGAAAAACTTTCTCAAGAGTTCCACCAACTAAAAGAGAATACTTTGAGAAACTTTCTGAAAAGGTCCACCAACTTAAAGATAATTTATCTTCCCCCCCACCTGTACAAACCAGTGTCTCAGCTATCAGGGGTAAGTGTCCTTCTGTGCAAGGAAGACGATATAGTGGGTACACACCCCATGCCACCCTGTGGTTTTACCTATGTGACCATGGAGAGGACATGAGGAAATGAGATGGAAAATCTACCGCGACCCTAGAGGCACGGGTACATGAGTTGCGAGGAAAAACAGTCACAAAATGGTGGTTCTCTGAGAAACTTGCTGCTCCTATTTCCAGTGCTCAGCTCCAATCTTTCAGACACAGAAATGAAGATTCTGACCAGGACTAGAGGGGCCCTGCCTCCAGCCAGGGGGAGGAAAGAGACAATTGGGTTTATTGGACTATGCGGATTCAATGGCCTGGCACGTCAGACACACAGAAGTATAAGGGTTCAGTAGACACCGGTGCACAATGTACTCTAATGCCATCAAGCTATAAAGGGCCAGAGCCCATCAGTATTTTTGGAGTGATGGGAGGATCCCAGCAGTTAACTGTGTTGGAGGCTGAACTGAGTCTAACTGGGAATGAGTGGCAAAAGCACCGTATTGTGACTGGCCCGGATGTTCCGTGCATCCTTGGCATAGACTAAGAGGATATTTCAAGGACCCAAAAGGGCTCCGCTGGGCTTTTGGCATAGCTGCCTTAGAGACAAACGATATTAAACAGTTGTCTACCTTGCCTGGTCTCTCAGAGGACCCTTCTGTTGTGTGGTTGCTGAGAGTCGAAGAACAGCAGGTGCCAATCGCTACCACAACTGTGCACTGGTGGCAATATCACACCAAGCGAGACTCCCTGATTCCCTGATTCCCATCCATAAGCTAATTCATCAACTGGAGAGCCAAGGAGTGATCAGCAAGACTCATTCACCCTTTAATAGTCCCATATGGCCAGTGCAAAAGTCTAATGGTGAGTGGAGACAAGTGGAGACAATGGTTACTGGAGAACAAGTCTTACGAGGAACAGCTGAGGGAGCTGGGATTGTTTAGCCTGGAGAAGAGAAGGCTCAGGGGCGACCTTATCTCTCCCCATTCCCAGAGAGGGAGAGGGGAGGGTGAGCGAAAGGCTGTGTAGTGCTTAGCTGCCGGCCGGGTTAAACCAGAACATTCACTTATTTATTTTACCAGTAAAGTGTGGTTTATGGCACGTGACAGATAGTTACAAATGGGTCAAATAAATGCTTCCCACTCGTAATGATGTTTCAGGAGCTCACTGTTGCATTTTTTGAACTGCTGGTACAAAATATAAAAGGGAAAGCTCTCATTCAGGGATTTAGGGTGGACAAACACAATGAAACTAAAGATTTCCTATAGCAAGTAACGGGGCTGCTGAGCCAGGTAATTTCTAGGGCATGGTGTATGACCAGACTGAATGCTAGGGGGCTTTGCTTTCATCCTGGACCTTCTACAGGTGCAGGAAGGTCACTCCTTTTCTGTTCTTCTCATTCACCTGCTTTTGGAACTCTGTGTGACCCCTTTGAAATATCAGGGCATTCACTGGGGCAGGGGAAGCCAGTCCCTTTCTCTGCCTGCACAAAGGAATCCCTGATCCTGGCCAATGCCACCGGAGGGCGTCTGTTGTGATCGGGACTGATCCTGTGACCAACTGGCCTGGAGCAGCAGCCTGCCTATCAGCAGTGCTGCTAGCTAATTGACAAACTAACAGATAAGGCTGTCATATCAGCATACCGGCAACTCCTCCCCTACAAAATGAGTTTGGGTAATGATAATAATTACAGATGGAGTTTGAATCCCGTCTCTGCTGGCAGTGGGTGAAACTGGTTACTGCCTGATGGCTCTTTGTTGAGCCAAGGAAAATGAATTGATAGTCTCACGTCAGTTCCTAAGACATGAGTTTCTACAGCACAGGAATTCACCCATGGGGGACACCTTTGCTGCCAGTCTCAGCTGTGGCTTGGAAAGGTAGGCATAAAAGCTTGGCTGCCCATTTGTACTGACAGGTAGTCCTCACCAGAGAGGGCCTCAAGTAGGGCATGAAGTGGAGCTTGCTGTCTTGCAAGCCCAGATGTTCCCACTGCATAAATAAAGGGGAGTGGAGGGACTTCTGCAGTGTCTGCAATGAGGAGTTATAAAGCTATTCCTGGTAGTGGTAGGCAGTCAGAAACAGTAGCACCGAGAGCTGTGAATGAGGAAACATATTTATAGTGCATTATGGACATCTGAGGGAAGTCTTCTTTCATTGTCCTCAGTTACACATGCCCAGACTAAATGCACTGAAGAAACCAGCATCCTGGAAAACATTCCCCATCTGAGGCTCCTCTAAGCTGCCCTACCACTGGCTCCACCCCTGGCTCTAGTTGGGCTGGACATCCCCTGGCCCAGGATAGTATGGACTATATTTATGCTTCCTTCCTGGGCACATCACTGGGCAGAAGATGACAGAGCAGTGCTCACTCTTTTCTGAGTGCTGTGCTCTGTGCCCCCTTCCAGTTCCCTCATTTTGAGTCACTGAACCCATGACAGCTGCTCCTGTCTCTCTCGTTTGATACCCTTTAATCTCCCAGTTTTCTCATCTTGCCCTCTTCTTCTCTTCCTGAGGAGGCTTTATTTTTGCAGCAAGCATTTTGTCTAGATCCTCACAATGCAATCCAGTAGGGGAAAGACCCATTCCTGGAGAGCAGAATTTTGATGGTGCGAAACACAGCAGAAAACAGTGCAGATGGCCTCCACTGTTATTGTAGGTCACACACTGTTACAAGAGAGGCACTGGGCTCTTGGTGGCTAAGAAGTGTTGGCAGAAGAGCGCAATCCTTGTTACTATGACGAATATGAAAATGGCAAATGCTCTTGTGCTGCTGCAAAGTGACTTGCCAGATCATGGCACAACAGATTATGCTCTTTGTCCCCACTATGTGTTGTGACACACTGCCATGTTCAATAGCTCTGCAAGTTGAAAGACTAAAGGGCAGGCATTAATGCACAAAAAGGCCAAATCTCCAAAGGAACTCATGCTAGTTGAAGGCAAAATTTTTGCTCCCTTGTTTTTCTGTCCATACCAAAAAGTGCATGATGAAGCATTATGTATGTACTGGTTGAGCTTGGAGAGGATGTGAGCATGGCTTGCAAAGCGTATGTCTGCAAGGAATTGTTTTCTGGCGGTGCTGCATGGATCCATAGCTGCATGGATCCATAGCCCAACCAAAGCCACAGAAGGAGAGAACTGCAGGGACTGGAGCTGTGATCAGAGATCTGGGGAGTCTCTGTCTGACCTACTCTTGCCTTTGCTCCAAAGTCATGGGGGTTTCAATAGTGAAAAAACTAAGACCCAAATGATACTGTGTGTCTGTTCCTGCTCCAGACAAAGGGAATGTTAAAAAAAAAAAAGAGCACTGGTGAAGACAAAAAAAAATATTGAAACTACAGGACAAATACAATTATATGATTTGCACCTGCTTTTGTAGTGCAAAGACTGGAGTTTTGAAGTCATTTAGATGCAACATCAAAAATATTATAGCGAGACACAAAGATGGACGTGTAGACAAAGTACACAATTAATGGGATTTATTTGGGTCCGAATGATGTGGATGTCATGCCTCTACAGATTTTGATTGGCCTGTTTTGCTACTTTCAGGCAACAAAGCACATTCTGCTACCGGATATAATGGTCAGAACCCACATTTCAGGTTTTTTTGTGGAATATGAAAGAGTATCTGAGAGCAAAATTCAGGCATTAAACAACATATAGCAAGTCACAACCATAGCAAGACTAGTCTTGCTATGGTTGCATACATAATATTGCAGCACTCTTGGCCACTTTCAGAATGAGAAATATATCACAAAAGATTTTTTTTGGAAGATGCTGACTTTGAATAGGAATTGGCATGTTCTTTTCTTCTCTATAGTGTTAATGCAATTGCATGCTTAGCTTTAATATTTTATTTCTACCCTTGCATTCAGAAATGCAGAACCACGGGGCAGTGTCAATAACAGATGCTACAGAGGAAAGTGTGAAAAATCACATAATGAACAATGATGGAATAAGCTGCCCAGTTATGAAAATTTCTTTCTAACCCCAAGCAATTAGTGGCTGGATTATACCATAAAACATGAAGGTTTGTGTCCTTTCTACATTTTTATCTAATCTAATGTGACTGTGGACGTTCTCATTAGCCACATAAATGTCTAATCCTTTTATTTTATTTTATTATTATTTTTTTTTTAATGCTGGTAAGTTCTAGGCCTCAATAAAGCCTGTGGCAAGGAATAAAGTTTTGGAGGGTGCATTAATGCTCATGAGAAGGAAGAGAATATGATGGAGCAAACACATGACATGTCCTACACCTAACCTGCTACAAAGGAGCTTGCTGTCAAGGTTTCATTGCTAGTCTGGACAGGCAGAAATAAAATGAACGGTAAGGTTCTGGCTGACCACTTTACACCTCTGCTGTCACTTAGGATGTCATTGAGTTATGGGGAAGCTGGGAAGGACCAATGTATTGCTGAAGACATGCTGAGATAAATCCCAACTTCACACAAAGCAAAATTTTTGGAAGTCAGCTCTACTGGCAGAGAGGAGACCCTCATCCTGCAGTGAAGTGAAGCTAGGATGACTTTTACCTTTCAGTGTGTTAGGCTTTTGGTATTTTTGCAGGAGCTTACTGTGGACTGCTGACTGAACAAGTCTCTCCAAAACTCAGAAAAGATCAGATTAAGGCCATTACCTTTCATATAATCTTAGATGAAATACCTAACTCAAAGCTTTCTTTAATTATGGGAGTATTTGGAGGTAGTAATGAAAGCTCAAATCATTATGACTCATCTAGAAAGATCATCTTTTCTCTGATATCTGCAGTAATGTATCATGGAAAATTAGCTAAGAGGAGCTAGATAAAGCAGAAAAAAATATAGACATAGAAAGGGATGGATAAACAGAGAGATGACAGACTGGCAAACAGGTAGATGCTTAGATGAACCAATGGATATATTTATATCACCTTAAAGATAGGGTGCTTTCTTGCTGTGGTGGCTGAGCTCACTGAGCACACTAAGGCTTCTTTCAATCTTCTGATGCCTCACCATAAGCTACCAAGAGCTCCCCATCCCTCTAACCTGCTACAAACATGTACACGTCTAACTTCTAGCACAGTAAGACCCTTGATTTCAATTCTGCTTAAAGTTGAACTCATAGCTAAATGTTTACAAGCTGTGTGTGGGAAGAAATTATAACTATTTTTTCAATGCTCTTGATATTTCTGGGCTTTCCTTTGCTAGATTCACAGTTGTTTTGTGTTCTGCCTTTTTTTTTTTTTTTTCCAGTGACTTTGAGCAGTAACTAGGCAAGACTTTTGTACTTCTGCGTTATGTGATATTTTTCCTTGTAGCTCATAATCTCCCCAGTGATGTTGAATCTTATGAGTTTTCAGAACTAGTTGAGATGGAAAGATTTATTTATTTATTTACTTATCGTTAGGGCTTTTGCAGAGTTTTTGGCTGGAGTATCTGACTGAATGTTTGACTTCCTAATGGACTAGATTAATCTGAGTGCCCCAGGGTAAAATATGCCTTTGTGTATTTTGGTGACTAGGATCAATTAGTAACATTTACTTAATTTTTTATTGTTATGATTGGTATTATTAGTATGTGTACACCAATTGTTTAGGAAGATCTTTCCATCAAAAGTACAGCCTGGAGCAGAGGGCTGTATCAAATCCCAAGGACCCTGGAAAAATGTCGGTGCACATTAAGGACCTGTAAACCCCTAAGTTCATGGTGATTACAGCCTCACAGTGTCCATATATTTGTTAAGTACCGATACAGAGGTAAGTACCTGTTCTTTAATCTGCCTCATTCATTCCTGACTGCCAGGACTTGCAAAATCACCCCTTCAATACTGGATCTTTTGAGCTTGTCACAGTCTATGAATCCTAGCAGCTGTGCCTCAGTGGTGTACCACTGAAGGGTGAAGCTGAGCCAGTTCTGTGGCTTTATTGAAGGAGCTTCAGTCTCCAGACCTGGTAAGGCAACAGGGTTTGAATGCAGCTGTTGTTTTGGAGACCAGCACCCACTGCCTGTGCACATGGTCTGAAGGTGCAAGGTATAATCCTTCTGAAGTAGCTTACACTACCTCAGATGTAGACAATTTCCCTAGGACTGAAGGAGCAGGTTGTGGTCTGGCTTACCTGGGTAAGGGTGGATGCCATTAGCAAACACGGCTTCTGCAGTGGGCTGCCCATTAGCCTGCGGTGGGAGGCCAGTGAAACCATTCACCCCAATTGGAGATGGGATGCTAGGCACAGCTGGTGCAGTTATACCAGGAGGCGTGCTTCCACCTGCAAGTGGGGAGAACACAAAATTAAAGCTGATGAGTACTGGAAGCAATAACTACATGGAGAAAGCTACTGACGCAACAGCTATCACCACCACACAGAAGCCTTCTGATAATTCAAGAAATGAAAAATCTTCCAAATTTTCTCACAAAGAAAGGGACTGCTCACACCACTGTGGCGTAACGACCACACGGACACCAGGGTTCTTTTAGGATCAGTAACTGCTGCTACTTTATTGATAACATAGCTTCATTCTCTCTTACTGAGGGACTAACTTCATCTCTCTTATCGAGGGCATAACTTCATTATCCATGTTGCCTCCCCATAATGAGGATAGGCTCCCTTCTCATACTATTTGCCCCACGACATTATTTTTCCACTAACCATTCATTGGTCAACAACTTTGCCCGGCAACCCAAACACCCAGCAACTTCCATGCCTTAATGGCGGGAGAACAAGCAACCAGCACAGAGGCACAGTGCCCAGCCAATATCTCCAATGCCTTTAGGAATTCTGGGTTACCGAAGTCTTTTTTTTCTAGCAGTTTTTCTTTTGCTTAGGAAAGATCAAAACACTTTTTTTTTTTTTTTCAATGTTCCAGACACTTTTTCTAACACCTGTTTTTCACAGAAGTTTTCACAGAAGTCGCCGAGGCGATCGGCTCCGGGGCAGACGCGTTCTGCAGCAGAGCGGGGGATCGGGCCAGGCAGGGCTAATTTTTCCGGCATCGAGTCTACTCGAGGGAGCCGCCAGGACCCGGCAGCCCTCGTGAGGGACGCTGACGAGGCGTAGGCGAAGCCAGCAGCGCCCCCTCCCACAGCCGCTCAAAAGCTGCCCCTAGGGAGCGCGAGCGACCAGAAGCGCGGCGACCAGGACGGGCAAACAGGGCGGGGCGCGGCAGTTCGCGCAGGAAGGGCAGAGCGCTCTCCCCCGCCCGTACGTAACACCTCCTCAACGACAGCCGTTAGCGAGGCGATAATGGTCTCCACCAGGCACGGTGCGCTCTCCAGGAAGTCGGTACGCACCCAGAGCGACTACCCGTTAAAAAGTGCAGTGGTTCAGGCCACTGGATGCAGGGAGTGTCTGAGCCTGTTGCTGCCATCGGCGGGAGGCAGAGAAACTGTGTGTGTGAGCAGGTGGATGACCTGGTCTGCATGGTGGTGGAGCTCAAGGAGGAGGTGGAGAGGTTGAGGGATATCAGGGAGTGTGAGCGGGAGATAGACTGGTGGAGCGACTCCCTGCAGGGCCTCAAGGAGAGGTATCGGGGTGAGACACCCCAAATGGGGGTGGACTCCCTGCCCTGTGGCCATCAGGCAGAGGGAGGGGATCTGGGAGTTGAGGAGGAATGGAAAAGGGTGATGCAGGCGATGCCCTCCCCTTCTGGCCCCACCTTCCCAGGTGCCCTTACGCAACAGGTTTGAGGCCCTGGAGATTGAGAGACCAGTGGGTGAGGAAGAGGTAGCAAGTGTACCCAGGAGGATGCCTAGGGCGAGGAGGTCAACTCCACGCCTCAGGACTGCCTCCACCAAGAAAGACAGAAGGGTGATTGTTGTGGGAGACTCTCTCCTCAGGGGGACAGAGGGCCCTATTTGTCGGCCTGACCCTACCCGTAGGGAAGTCTGCTGCCTCCCTGGGGCCAGGGTCAGGGATGTTGCCAGGAAGCTTCCCAACCTGGTTCGCCCCTCTGACTATTATCCTCTTTTGATAGTCCAGGCAGGTAGTGATGACATTGAAGAGAGAAGCCTGAGGGCTGTTAAACGAGACTTTAGGGGACTGGGACGGTTAGTGGATGGAGCGGGAGTGCAGGTGGTGTTTACGTCCATCCCTACAGTGGCAGGGAGGGGTACAGAGAGGACATGGAAAGCCCACCTGTTAAACACGTGGCTCAGGGGCTGGTGCCAAGACAGAAATCTTGGGTTTTTTGACCATGGGGCACTTTACTCGACACCCAGCCTGATGGCTGCAGATGGGTCCCTATCTTTTAGGGGAAAACGGATCCTGGGCCAGGAGTTGGCAGGGCTCATTGAGAGGGCTTTAAACTAGGTAAGAAAGGGGATGGGGCTGAAGCAAGGTTTGCTGGAGCTGTGCCAGGGGGAACAATAGCAAGGCCAGGGGATAAGGCAATGGCCCAGCTGAAGTGCATCTACACCAATGCACGCAGCATGGGTAACAAACAGGAGGAGCTGGAAGCCATTGTGCAGCAGGCAGGCTACGACTTGGTTGCCATCACAGAGACATGGTGGGACCACTCTCATGACTGGAGTGCTGCAATGACTGGCTATAGGCTCTTCAGAAGGGACAGGCAGCATGGAAGGGGTGGTGGAGTGGCTCTCTATATTAGAGAGTGTTTCGATGTTGTAGAACTCGAGGCTGGGCATGACAAAGTCGAGTCCCTTTGGGTTAGGATCAGCGGGGCCAACAAGGCTAGCGTCCTGGTCGGGGTCTGTTACAGACCGCCGAACCAGGACGAGGAGACGGATGAGGAGTTCTACAGGCAGCTGACAGAAGTTGCGAAATCGTCAGCGCTGGTTCTCGTGGGGGACTTCAACTTCCCTGACATATCCTGGAAGCACAACACAGCCCAGAGAAAGCAGTCTAGGAGGTTTCTGGAGAAAGTGGAAGATAGCTTCCTGACGCAGCTGGTTAGTGAGCCTACCAGGGGTGGTGCCCCGCTAGACCTTCTCTTCACAAACAGAGAAGGACTGGTGGAGGATGTGATTGTTGGGAGCTGTCTTGGGCAGAGTGACCATGAAATGGTGGAGTTCTCTATTCTTGGCAAGGCCAGGAAGGGGACCAGTAAAACCACTGTACTGGACTTTTGGAGGGCTGACTTTGTGCTGCTGAGGACACTGGTAGGTAGAGTCCCTTGGGAGGCGGTTCTGAAGGGCAGAGGGGTCCAGGAAGGCTGGGCGCTCTTCAAGAGGGAAATCTTAATGGCGCAGGAACGGTCTGTCCCCACGTGCCCAAAGACGAGCTGGCGGGGAAGAAGACCAGCCTGGCTGAACAGAGAATTGTGGCTTGATCTTAGAAGAAAAAAGAGGGTTTATAATCTTTGGAAAAGTGGGCAGGCCACTAGGGAGGTCTATAAGGATATCGCGAGGGTGTGCAGGGACAAAATTAGAAAAGCCAAAGCTCATCTGGAGCTCAATCTGGCTACTGCCATTAAAGATAACAAAAAATGTTTTTATAAATACATCAACACAAAAAGGAGGACTAAGGAGAATCTCCATCCTTTACTGGGTGCGGGGGGAAACTTAGTTACAAGAGATAAGGAAAAGGTGGAGGTGCTTAATGCCTTCTTCGCCTCAGTCTTTAACGGCAATACCGATTGTTCTCTGGATACCCAGTACCCTGAACTGGTGGAAGGGGATAGGGAGAGAGATGTGGCCCTCACTATCCATGAAGAAATGGTTGGTGACCTGGTACGGCACTTGGATGTGCACAAGTCGATGGGGCCGGATGGGATCCACCTGAGGGTACTGAGAGAACTGGCAGAGGTGCTGGCCAAGCCGTTTACCATCATTTATCAACAGTCCTGGCTATCGGGGGAGGTCCCAGTTGACTGGCGGCTAGCAAATGCAACGCCCATCTACAAGAAGGGCCGGAGGACTGACCCGGGAAACTACAGGCCTGTCAGTTTGACCTCAGTACCAGGGAAGCTCATGGAGCAGATTATCTCGAGAGTCATCACGCAGCACTTGCAGGGCAAGCAGGCGATCAGGCCCAGTCATCATGGGTTTATGAAGGGCAGGTCCTGCTTGACGAACCTGATCTCCTTCTATGACAAAGTGATGCGCTGGGTGGATGAGGGAAAGGCTGTGGATGTGGTCTACCTTGACTTCAGCAAGGCTTTTGACACCGTCTCCCACAGCATTCTCCTCAAGAAACTGGCTGCTCTTGGCTTGGACTGGCGTACGCTTTGTTGGGTTAGAAACTGGCTGGATAGCCGGGCCCAGAGGGTTGTGGTGAATGGAGTCAAATCCAGTTGGAGGCTGGTCACTAGTGGCGTTCCCCAGGGCTCTTTCCTGGTTGCTCTGTCAGTCGGCCCTTTCCTGCTCCAGTGCTGGTGCAGACTTCTCCATGTTCAGCAGTGAAGCTGCTCTCTTACAACTCTGCTCTGCAGGAGTCCCAGATCCTGCCTTCCCACCACTGGCTGCACAATGGCTGGCTCAGGCCTAGCTCACTCCTGCCACATATCAACCCAAACCCATGTCAAGCTTCTCCTCTCCAGGCTAGCTCAGTGCTTCAGTGCATTGCTCACTGCAATGCCATGTCACTGAGCTCAGTATCACCTCCAGTACCTCTCATAGGAACAACTGGCATCACCCCCGGGACATTTCTATCCCAAACTGTCCCTTAGAAATGGTCCTTCTCTGCAGTTACATCCTTGAATCTTCTGCTCCCCTACCAGAGTCAGCAGTATATTACAAAGCTCTCAAAATTCTCACTTCTTTCAGAGTTTGGCCCTGCTTTTCCCAGCTGCCACCCTAGTGCCTGGCTGTTAGGCCACCCACCACTGCATGACTACCTGTCCTGCCCAGTTCCTTGACCTGTGCTTCAAGCCCCAGGAAAGCCAGTCCTGTTTCCATCCCAGCTTAATTCTCTGCCTCTGAATAACATAACTCACCTCCTAGCACAGGCTTCTTGTGACCTGTCACAGTCTAGCCAGACCCTGGCAGCCCTTCACTGACTACCTGTCTCTGCTCCAGCAGCAAGAAACCTTCTTTCCAAATGCTTGCATTCCAGGTAGCACCAAAGGTCTTCCCTGAGCACCTCCAGTCCTATTTCACACCAGCACAATACTTATGTGTCCCAAAGATACAGCTCATCTCATTAATAACATAGCATCTCACCACAAACCTTATTTTGTTTGTTTTTGGACATGCCTAGTTGTGGCAGCACTAGCACTGATCCTTCATGTGTCTATGAACAACCAATAAACCAGCACAGGTCACTGGGATGTTTTGTGATGTTGTTCCATTGATGCTAAGAGCTAAGGGGAAGCTGTATAAGGGATAACACAAAGGGTCATGGCTGGGAGCCCTTCCCAGTGCCTTCCCTTCTGGCATGCTCCCTCCTTCCTCCAAAACCCATTGAATCCCATCTCTGGTGGGTCTCAGCCCCCTCATTCTCCTCACCAACCAGTGAGTGCTGCTCAGCACAACGCACTGCTAGCCCAACAGTTCACTGCTGGCCCCCTCTTTGACTTTTTCATGATACAGACACTGACCCCCAGCTGGCCCCAGTCCCAGCAGAGGTTCCCTCTTCCAGCCCCAAAAATGGATCTGGTCACCTCTGCTCCTTCCTTCTGGTGGCCTTCATCAGCAAGACTACCATTTTAGAAAGCACTTACTGTAGGAGAAGCTGACAGCTAACACATCCTTCCACGTCTCCTCTGCCACGTGGCCAGATTTCCCTGCCCTTTGCCCTTTCTACCTCTCTTGGCCCCTTACCTGAGGTTGGTGTCATGGGGGCAGCCGCCAGGCCATTCATGTTCAGAGCCGCCATCTGCTGCATCTGGGCTGCGGCAAAGGCTGCCATGGGGTTCAGGTAGCTGCCTTGTGCCACCGATGCCATGATTGCGGCCTGCTGCTGCATCAGCTGGAACAAAGAGAGCAAGGAAAAAATATCACGTGATCACCAGCAGAACAGCCTGGGGCACCAGCACCAGGATGGAGGCCACACACCAGGGTGTGAGGGATCCCTCTGGTTTGAGATGTCAGCTCGCCACGTCTGTGGTACCCCCCAACCTTGGCCTTCCTTCTCACTACAGGAGGCAAATTGTATCATCACATCTTGGGGTCTTTATGACCCCCACATCCCCAGTGTGTTCCCCTGTGTGGAGGCCTCCTGTGAGCTGGACTCACCACTCTGACTACCAGGCCCTTCATTGATGAGGGCAGAGAAAACACTTTATATGTTCCTGAGCAGAGAGGTTTCATGGCTTATATTGCTTGTATCAAAGCTCCAGGAAAGCACTGGTGGCTTCTGAGGGGAGACCATAGCATGTGGAGATATATAGATATATAGTAACCAAAAACCAAATCGTGATGCATTTCCTTGTTGGCTACTTTCTTGTTGTCGTTTGTTTGTTTTTGCTTTTGAGAGGTATTTTCAAATGGCTACTGAAAGAGGATGAGCAGAGACTGAAACCTCACTCTATTCATTCCCCAGCCTCTGGTAACACATGACTTGATGATAACAGCAGAGAAGGAAACTATTTTTTAATAAAGATTTTAGAAGTGACTCATGCCTTTGCTGTCTTCAGGATGAGTTTTGCTGCTCTCTGTGATTTACCTTCTCTCCCATCAAGAAATCACCCTCTGATGCTGTTGTTTAAGCACATGGGATTTGCTTCTCAGACTTCAAGTCACAACAAAAAAGTCATGACAAAGTTGTGAGAGTCTGACAAAGTCATGACAAAATCTGTTCCTTACTGTTTAATACTGAAATATTAAATTGACTGTTCTTACATATACACACTGAAACAAATCCTTGAAATCACTTCTCTCACTCAGATGCTGAAAATTTCCTTGTCACCATCTGTGAAGAGACAAAATTAAAGGATGCTCTGCCACTGACCTGCTGTATAACCATGGACAAATTGTGTAAACTTGCCTTGGTTTCTCCAGCTATAAACTGAGGCACAGGTTATCTGTCTCCCCATGCAGGGGTGCCTTCAGATTTACAGATTGAGTGCTGTAGTAGAGCTGAGTACTGTTATTTTTTGTAGCCTCATGCAGATTGGTGCCAAGGTGGTGGCTTCCCCTTTGTTTGTTAATCACCCTTTTTTATTATACCCTGCATAAGGCACTTTCACATTTTAATTAGTGATCTCCTGTTCTTTGTAATTACTGATGGAGTGATTAGATAATATTTTCTATTATAGCACAATGCTGATTCCCCTTTAAGGAGTACATATGTTTCTAGGCATCATTTGAGTTTATTCTCCAAATGAGGCATTGAACAGGTGATTTTATTAAGTATGCCAATGAAGTGAATGAAGAAAGGGGAATCCATCCATCTTTAACACTGGGTTGACTCCAGAACTGGGTGTAGTGACCCATATCTCATTTTCTGTACCAGATATTTTCACCTGGGGACAGCTGAGAATATAATTGGCTGGTTGCAGAAATGATGGCCAAGATCTGTGCCTATAGAATCACAGAATCACAGAATTGAAGGGGTTGGAAGGGACCTCGAAAGATCATCAGGTCCAACCCCCCTGCCAAAGCAGGTTCCTTAGAGCAGGTTGCTCAGGTAGACGTCCAGACGAGCCTTGAATATCTCCGGAGAAGGAGACTCCACAACCTCCCTGGGCAGCCTGTTCCAGTGCTCCATCACCCTCACCGTGAAGAAGTTCTTTTGCATGTTGGTGTGGAACTTCCTGTGCCCCATTTTGTGGCCGTTGCCCCTTGTCCTGTCCCCACAAACCACTGAGAAGAGGTTGGCCAAATCCCTCTGTCTCCCACATCTCAGGTATTTATACACATTGATGAGATCCCCTCTCAGTCTTATTTTCTCCAGGCTGAACAGACTCAGGTCTCAGCCTTTCTTCATAGGGAAGATAGGATCCATTTAACATTGCTGATCCAAGTAGCATCTCTCTGAGATGGAAGCAGTTGCAAGGGCTGGGGTCAGTCCCAGTCTGGCCTTTGCTGACTTTTCTCTGTGTTCCTCCAAACCTGATCAGAGCTGCACGAACAAACACACAAAACATGGAGTGACCTACAGCTGGTCATGTGTGTGTCATGGTCAGTCTGGCTGGCAGATAATAGCCTGGAATTTGTACCAGGGACTTTCCTTAGGACTTCCAGGACAGACAGTGGACTTTGATTTTGATGTTTCCCTTTGTCAGATTCTGTAAAATAAATATAGATGGGGTTACCTATATATACCTATATAGATGGAGTTAGTCACCTATTATGGTTGATGTGATAACAGGAAGAAGAGTCTAGGCCAAAATTCATCTCTCCCTTCTGTATTCTGGGAAGATGAATTGCAGCTTTGTTTCTTCCTATTGACTGCATGTGAAGTCCCTGGTAATCAGTTCAGCTGCACATACTGACACAGTCAGGTGAAATCATTCCTACCCCTTACTTGGCCTTCCGCGGATATTTTTGGCTCTTGGTTCCCAACCATTTAAAATAAAAGTGTTAATCCTTTTTTTTGTTTGTTTGTTTCACCTTTGCAGTAAGAGACACAGGGCTCTATCTACAAGACACTGTGTTGCCAATGATAGTACAAATGATTGTGCTGCTCCAAAGACAATCTCCATTTTGCACTCAGCAGAACTAAGCAATCACTTGTGACATTATTTATGGCTTATGCAATTTCCTTTCCTGCTTATAGATGTTTCTAAGTGTTCAGAGTTAACTCCACAATGGCAGGTGCTTCTCCTGGTTTGCAAACTGTATGTGTGGCTTCTTGTCTATTCAGAGGGCTTATAAGTTCGCACTGGAAGATGTGTGTTGGGAGACTATACCTTGGCTACGTGTGTGATACTTTTTACAGTATAATGCCATGCGTGTATTTCTGTCATAGATCTTCAGGAAGAAGAAGAAATTTCCTCTCTCATCATGAGAGGAGGAAGATATTCCTAACCTGCTCATGACTGCTGAAGGTGCAGGGACTACAGCCTAAAGTCTGGTGTGTTTCAAAAAAACATTCAGATAAAACTGGTCATACTCCCATAGAATCTGAGTTGGGAGCTTGAGGAGCAAAGAGGTTAAATACAGCTTAGGGTTAAAAAGCGAACACAGTAAAAATAAGGTAGTAAAGGCCCTAAACTGTGATTTGGGAAATTAGGTTCTGTTGCTTCTGCTCTAGCAGGCATCCTGTAGGGAGCGGTCACCCCATTTCTGTAATGCTCGGTGCTCTGGGGACACCTGGGCTGCCCTGGAGAGCTGGAAGCCCCTTTGGCACAGTAAAATGTGGAGCTGGGGACCTGTACCTCGTGACCCAGAGGACATACAGCTCACTACAGCCTTCAGAGCCACCCCATGGGGTAAACCTGGATCTCCTCCAGAGCTGGAAGGAGTATAGCATCCCATACCTGAACACAGCCATGCAGCCCAGCTAATGGACTTTGCTTTGGACCCCAACCACGTCCCATCCACACCCAGACATCACAACCCTTTTCAACATGCCAACACCCTTTTGCTGTCATGTTTTCCATTCATGCCTTGAAGATGCAGCCCTTCCCTATCAGGTTGGAGGTGCACAAGGGTAAGGGCTAAGGGGAAAGGGGAGGGGTACCTTCCCAGCCCAGCAGATGATGGTCACAGCTTGGCTGATGGTCACAGCACTGCTGAGTGCAGCAGCATTGCAGGGGTGGGAAGACAAGAACTTGGTCACCTTGAAAGAAGCTGATGGCACGGGCCTACCTCCTTCCCCCCGTGTGGCTCCAGGGGGATTTACAAAAAGAGGGCAAGTCCTTAAGGGTCACTGGCCTTTCTTATAAAACCACCAGGGCATTCCCAAGTGAGCTAAAATAAAAGTCACCCCACTCCTTCCCCAGCTCCCCCTGAAGACAAATGTCCCATCCACTCTCCTTTCACTTTGAAAGAGGCCCAGTGTATGTTCCCAGTTAATAAAGCTGTAGAAAGTGAGGCTGAGACCCCACCAGAGACAAATCAATAGCAGTAGGGCCCCTGAGTATTGTGTACTTTAAAATATGCCTTTTGAAATGCAGATTTTCCCTGCCTGGGCTGGGGCCACAGAGCACTAATCAGAAAGGCAGCAGCCTTATTATCTCAGGCTGTTCCAAGGGGACAGAGGGGAGCTTTTCCCCTCCTCATGTGAAAGGACGTATTTCCTTCTGCTTCTCTCACTTCCTTGGCATGATCTTTGCCTCAGCATTTAGAGCTTTTTCCCATCCAATTTTATAGATTCGTTCCCTCTTTCCTCCAGCCTGGCCATTATCATTGCTCAAATGTTTATCTTCTGAGGAGACCAGGAGATGTTATCAAACCGGTCCATGCATGTGGACAGCATTTCTAGAGCTATGAGCCTGCAGTCCCCATCCCAGGGCTTGAGAACCAACGCGGCATCTGGACAAGCACTGGTGAGGCCGTCTAAAGCATGAGGAGAGGTAGTACATGATGGCTGGTCAACGGGGAAAGATGGGAGGATTCACCTCACACATCTATTGCTACCTCATGTTGAGGTGGCTGAACTTCAGATGGCTATATCATCAGTGGATGCACAGGTTATCCATCATATCCTATCATGGGAGATTTAGACGAAGCACAGCAAAGGGTGAGGTTCTTTAGCACAGCTGCACCAAAACAAGAGCTTGCTTGGTGCTTGCTGCCAGTCCTCCTCCCAGAAGTGGGTCCCTGCATGGTCACTGCCAGCCTAGAGGAGTGCAATGGGGACCCGTGGCCAGAGGCGGTGTTGGGAATGAGACGGCTGCCTCTGGCACTGGGTGGCTGTCAGACAGCAGGGTTGTGCAACTGCGCTCCAGGAAAGGAAATGTTATCCTTTTCCTACAGGAGGAACAGATGCATGGAAAGATGAAGTGACTTACTCAAGGCCAAAAACTCCTGCTAGAAATAGGACAAGGATGCTACGGTCAACATTCCCTAGTCCCCAAAAGAAATACATGTGAAACTGAAGGGGAAGAGGTAAGAAGGATTATTTCTGATGCACTCTTTTTGAAATAGTGTGATCATTGCCCTTGGAGAAGGCTTACTCTGAATGATCTGATGACCTTCTCATTTTTTTCAGTGTTGTTTTCTGTCCTCATATCTGAATCACCTGATTCTTTGTTTGACTATTCATATTCTTCATTCAGTAATAATAATAAAAGTAATAACAGCATCCGACGCTTCTCACCTCTAACGTTCTATACAAACACTTAGCTAATTAATCCTCATGGTATCCCTGTGGTAGAAAGAGGTAAGTAAAGTGATCACTCAAGCAGTAAGAGGACTCATATTTGGTAAATCACAGAATTGACAAACTCATGACTGTTTTACCTAACTGGCCTTTGGGAAATAAAAACATCTTCCAAGCCTTCAAACAAACTTAAGGCATTCTGAAAAATATTCAGAAGGGTCCTTCCTTTTTCAAATTTATTCTTAGAAACAAATTTCTGCTTTGAAAATATTATTTAAATTGAATTAAGACCAAAAAAATAACAAATATGTGATGTATGGATTCATGTGTCTTAGTGACTTTCTGAAAACTGTTACATGATAGCTTGGATTTCTAACTTCCTGAAAACTGTTGGGGAAAAAAAAAAAAAAAAAAAAAAAAAAAAAAAAAATATATATATATATGGAGCCCAGATGTGCAAATGGCCATGTAATGGTTCATTCCCTGCTACTCAGGTTTTTTGAAATACCAAGGAAAAGACAATCAGAAATATGGCATTGGCCCTGCTACAAAGTACCATGACTTCAAAATAGCTTCCTCTTCTGGAACAGATCAGAACAACTGATATGCATAACCGGTAGTATTTACCAAGTATACTGTCCCATTTTGGTCATTTAAATAAAATAATTATATGGAGAAGACAGTCTATCTATATAAAGCAAATTTTTCCCTGATTTTGTAGGGCTAGATTTTATATATATATATATTTCCAAAATAAATTTACAGTATGAATTGAATAAACACTGGAAAAAGTGATTCTTCCCTTCAGTACTACCTCAAATCCTTTAGCAGAAACACCCTTTCAGCTCCCCAGGAGCTGGAGCAGGGAGGCAGAGGTGGGCAGCTAGGTTTCATGGTCAGCACCATAGAGTCACTGCCACCCCAAAATCCCAAGGTGACCACTTCTGATTATGACTGAGATCTGTGCAGTGCTGGATGTGTTGCAGTTACTGTCTGCAGTTCAGAAGCCAAAGCCATTTGCACTTTTTCAGAGGGAGGGGAGCTGGGATTTACTGAGGGGAAAGGACTTGCTCTAGGCCAGAGAGCAAATGTTACCATTGTCTGTTCTGCCTGTCCCCATCTGTCCATTTTCACTCACTAAATCTATGCCTGTCCCCTGCTTCAGGATACAATCAGTGCCACGTCTGGAATTTGGCCAGGAGACCGTGGCTAACACTCCTACCCTATTTTTTATGCAAACTTGATTTATGACTTTGATCTTATTTTAAATAATTTTAAAAATAAATAATTTACACATCATCTGTCACTTTCCAAGGCTCATTCCTTTGTTCTTGCTTTGCTCTTCTGCATTTTCCCATCTTCCCAACCCTTTTTGGTCTCTGCATGTTTCTTTTTCTTCATGGTGGGGCAGTAGTGACCTGAGACAGTCGCTAAGCACTTGCCACTTCCTACACAGAAAGAAGAGCTGGAGGAACCTTTCCTACTGCTGCTTATTTGGGCCAGGACTGTAGACTGTATTACCACCATTCATAGTCTGGTTTGACTTTTACTGCTCATGATTTCAGGCTTGGCCGCCCCATTGCTTACCAGAATCTAAGAGGGTGCGTTGTGCTGCAGTATGTGCCCGCAGGTTTGTTCTCAGCTGGCAGCAGATCAAAGCTGCCCATGGGTATCTCTCCTGTTTATTCCCCTGGTACACAGGGGCACAGATGCTGCATCCCTCTGCCAGGTTGCTGGCCTGAGCTCAGTTGGGAATTACTGTCTCTTTCCCCCTTCCTGCAGCCTTGTCCAGAGAGAAGGATAGCTAAACACAGCCAGGTTAGGGAGGGGACAGCTCTGCATTCTCATGAGGAAAGGAACAGGGGACCAAGGAAGAAGCAGCTGAGTGCTCCTCTCATTTTGAGAATAAAAATAAACAGAACAAAATGGAAGCAAAAATGGAATTTGTCTAATGGGGAGAGAATAAAAAAGGTCCAGAATAGCACCAGGGCGTGCAGCTGGGAGGAGAGTATAAATGTCTGTGGAGCTTCTACAGCATGTCCTCATGACTGAGTCCCTCTGACTGAGGAAAATGTTACTCTGCAAAACGGGGTTAATGGCACTTCCCTCCTGCTTGCAAATCTAGCACAGAGAACAAGAAGGCCATGTTTTACCACCAGACCAATGAAGCATCTAGGTACAGTGTTGCTTCCTGCAAATACTCCTGTTTAATCTGCTCCAGAAAAGTCATCCAAAGTCACCTGGAAGTATTGTGTCTGCCTATTGCAGGGATCATCTCTACCTTGCCCTGAAGTACCTGGCAGAGAGACCTGAACCTGATCTTGTCTTGCAGATCCTTGTTATTTTTAGCCTAAAGAGAGGTACTTATGCTAGAAGCATCCATTCTGGGGCTATGTCAGGAGCCCAGCTCCCTGTCCAGTCATGAATGTCCCAGAGGCCCAGCGTCCAGGTTAGGTGTGTAAGATGGATACCAAAAGTTAGACATCACAACACTGTTTTGAATAGTTGACGCGTTTTCCCAGGGTGCTTAAACAATACTGCTTTGGGGAGTCAGAACTGTGTGTGTGCATATATCTGCTTTTCCATTTTAGTATAAACTAGCATGCTTCCATAAACGTAAAAGCACTTCTTTCAGCAGCTGCTATTTTATCCTATGATCACTCCAAAGTTACCCCCAATGATGCGCAGGGCAGAAGGGGCCTGGCCAAATGGAGCAAAGAGCCATGTCCACTGTTCAGCTCCATCTGTTTGTCCTAGTAGAACAGGAAAGTTATTTATGCCTTTAAAAACCTTCTCTGGGGCCAGACAACTCTGACATGGGACAGAGAACTAGCATGAGCTGAATTCAGGGCCTATTTCGGTCCCAAAACTCAAAGGTTAGTTGTGTTTGGATTTAACAGCAATGGCTTAGATGCCATGGGAACTGTCTTGCATGGGTACACACATGGACTGGTTACTGCTACAAGCAACTATTGCACCTCTGGAGCTTGTCTGGGAGATGCCCTCACCTACCCCAGGATAACACAGCTCAGTTTGTTCCCATCATTCAACTAATGAAATCACTTGTTCCTCCTTTGCTGTTGTACTTGTCTCTCTGCTCACGTGTGCTTTTGTGCTTTCTACATGCTATTCCTATCCCTGTGAACATGCATAGAGGCAATGTTTATACTTACTGCCTGTGCATAGGCGCCATAGGCTCCAAACTGGATGGCCATGGGGTTGAACATGCCCATTTGTCCTGCCATTTGCTGCATGCGTCTCATTGTACGCTCCTTGTCTGTATCTGCAAACTTCACCACCAGGCTTGAAGAGGCTCCCTGCAGGACAGGAAACAAAAGGAGACATGCAAGGGAATTAGCCAAGTACACATTGGCTCATGCAATCCATACAGCACACACAGACTAGGCAGTGCAGGATCCAGATGACACAGATTTTTCCCAAACAAACTCTCTGGCCTTTTGAATTGGACCTCTGCAAGAGGCTGAGGGCATTGGGAAGGAAAGGACATGCAGGAGGATGAACATCTGAGGCCAGCAGCCCAGTTCCTAGTTTCCTCCAAAATTCAAACTTCCAGTCTGTCATAAATATACTTTCTGCAAAAGTTGTTGCCTTACTCTTTCAAACTGTAGAAAACCTTCTGGACTGTTAGCTCTCAACAGAGGGCGAGGATCTGGGTTCGGTGTAGCAAAACGTAGAAGCTTTTGCTGGAGTTATGTCATGGGATTTGTGAATTGTCGGAATGTGTTAGCTCTGTGCATGCCAGACCACTAAGATAGTCACACTCTTCCACACTGTGGTGTCTTGTAACCCCTATGTTTAGTGAGAAAACCTTGCCTAGCCTTGGAGGCAGGATTCAGTATGCTGGGTAGGGCAGAAGTCCCCTCACCAAGCAGCATCTAGTCAGCACTATTAAATCAGGGGAGCAAAAATAGGACCTGCTAGTTCTGAGTTCCCCATCCATGAACAGCAGGGAATAGTGAGGCTACCACAAAAGAGCCCAAATGTAACGTTACATTTTTCTGGGCGAGTTACACAATGTTTGGGTTCTGTCTGCAGTCAACACTAATGCAGAACTACTGATGATCATGAGAGCTGGCTGCAGGAGTCTGAAAAATGTAGAGCTTTTGGGAATGAAAGGAATCCCTCTCCTCCCCAAAATCAGATGAAAGGTCAGTGACTGTGATTCTTAAATTTCTGATAGGAGGCAGAGATGGGAAGAAATAGATCTGTTTAGGAAGGCATGCACTGAGATTGTTTTGGCTGGCTCCAAGGACTTCCTCACTTCATGGGTCGCTTGATTCCCTACAGCGCAGCCTCCCCAGGGGGATAGGGATGCAGCCCTGACAGCAGGCAGACTGTTGCCTCGGGAGTTGGGCTGCCACGACACCTGGGGAGAAGGGCAGGTGAGCTGTCAGGAGACTGACAAAGAGCAGCTGAAATCATCATGTTCCCGTGGTACGCTTCCCTTTTGACACGCTGGTATTCACTGATGGAAATAAAGTCAGCGGGGAGATGGCAATAGGGGAACGCCAATTCCGTGCCAGAGGAGCTGGGCTGTTGTGGGGCCCTCTGTTTTCCTGCAGAGGTGGGATTACATGGGACTGCACCCAGGGAGTGTAGTTAACGTGCTTACACACACACCTATGTACCCGCAACCAGAACAAAAACAGTCTCAGGGAAAGCAGAGTTGCTCCGTGAGAAATTGGGAATAGTGTAGTAAACAACAACTAAAGACGTACCATATATATAAGTCCAGACTTTGCATATTCAGATCCTCAGTTATGAATGAGGAGTTGAGGAATTAACTTGCTAAAACAGAAAACAGTCTAAGGCCACACAATGAGCATTTGCCTGGATTAGCAGCCTGCTCTGGGAGAAAGTGATTTTCATTGGCAAAGAATCTTTCTTTTTGACCTGTTACTCTTTCTCTAATAAATCTATAACCCAATTGAACAATGTGGTGAAGAACAAGGGGTTGAAAGAAGTGCTTCAAGAAAACAAAGGCAGGGAGAGATGAATGCTCTATTCAAGGGTGGAGAGCAGTCTTCAGAAGTTATCATGAGAGCAAAACAGAACAGAGGAGTGAAGGGGGGGGGGGGGGGGGGGGGGGGGGAAAGAAAAAAAAAAACAGCCAAGATTCCCTCGCATTTCTGCTCAAGATTGGGCAACTTTTCAGTTTTTTTTCAAAAAATCACATGATGTAGTTATTGATCCTTCCCCAAATCACACTCTTAATTGCAGCTCATTGACAAATGAATATTTTAATGCATACATTTCCTGCTAATTATCACCTGGACCAGTCCTTAATTAGATGTTGACACTCATTTAATTAACCCTGATCCAAGAGACTGTTTGGTAACCTGAATCTGATCATTTAAAGCTATTTGTAGCTGTATTGGAAGGAGGCAATGGTCCACAGCAGATTGGGCTGTTCAGAACTGTTGTGGTTTGCAGAGCAGAGGCTGCAGCATCGTGGGCACAATACAACATGGAGGATTTTCAGACTGAATAAGCTGAATGAGTATTCATTTCCACAAATGGGTTTTGAAGATGTGACCTGTTCTAGACAGCAGGACAGAGAAGTCAAAATAAGTTGGTGTCTTCTTCCTTTGACTTTTCCTTCTATCTCTGTTTGCCCTGGAAGTGTTAGGGCTGGAAACCTGCCTTAGGAAATTGCCGATCCCTCACATTTTTGAAAACCAATGTGAGAAACAAGGTCCTAGGTTCAAATCCTGGATGAGCCCCCAAATTGTGAGAAAAATCTCAATAATTTTCTTCAGACAGGATCTTCTGTGAAGCTATTTTATTCGCGATTGCAATGGCAGGCATCCTGCCAATTAGGAGTGCACAGTAAAAGTTTATGATAACCTTATTACCCGACACCTGATTTCTCCCCCATTTCCTCATTGGCTGAGTACTACAGATTCACAACCTATTTGACGCACTTCTATACTATACATATACAATTTGATTTGACCAACCGTTAATTGCTTCTTTTCCTTTTTTTTCCTTCTTCTCTCATGACTAGAGGGCCCGTGATTTTTGTTTTTACTGATTTCATGCTGCTCATCTTGTTTTCCTTAGCTATCTTCCTTATTTTGAGACAGTAGGACCTTCCCCTTATCTGCTTAACACACTCCACACTGCTATGCCACACAATCACTTTTGATTATGCAAGGTTAGTGGAATTTCCCACTGCAAAAGCACCTTCTATTGCAAAAAGACAGCTTTGTTTCTCACACCAAGCTTTTATTGTAGATGAGATAATGAAAACATGGGTAAGCTCCATATGAAGTTCTTGCCCCTGGAGTGTTCTTCCCTCCTGATGTGAGTCACAGTGACTGCACAGCAGCCATTTAGCCCAATGGGATCCAAGACTGCTTCTGGGTGTTTTTCTGGGTTGCCTGTCACAGCAGGACTTCAGGCCTCTTTGAACACCACTATCATACACACAGGGCAGAAAGGCCATTGGCAAACAGAATCAAGTTAGAACACACACTACAAATAAGGAATAGAAAAGGCAGGTTTGTTTTTTTTTTGTTTTGTTTTGTTTTTGTGTGTGTGTTTTCAGAGCACGCTGCAATGAGATGCACACGCAAGCAGTTAAAGATATTTAGCCAATAGAGATGCTGCTCTGCTCTTGAATATGACCATTGATTTGGGGATGGATGCTTTCTATATGTGGTTCCTTATGTGCAGCCCTTCCGCATGGCCTGAAGGAAATCAGGCAATGAACTTCATCAGGCCACCCAGTGCAGGATTTTTAGCAAAGGAGCCAAACAGCATTCATCTAAAACAGCCACAAGACTCCTTTCTACTCCAGTGACTCCCCGTAATCCACTAGATAACATTAGAAATAACACAGAATGGGTCCAATTTTCAGTGGAGTAAAAACTACAGAGCCTTTCATCTGGACTATTTATTGCTTCTGTGAGCAGTTAAACCATGGTGTAAATCACCCGTTGTCTGCTGACAAAGGCAATAGGTCATGTCTGCTTGGTCATTTATTAGTAATACATAAGCCTCACCCTTACTCTCTCTGGTTGTTGGACTGGACGTTACATTTCCCCAACCCCCAAAAGAGCTACAGTAGGTAAATCAATAGTGTTTGAAATATACTTTGAGATCTGTGTTAATTCTGCATTTTACCGAGGAAAAGATCTGTTTATTTCTCTGCCTTGCAGATCCACAGTTGTGGGAAACGAATTCGCAGGTGGCTTTGCACTGTTTCACACGTCCCTGAATTAGAGATAATGAGGAAATAAGCGGTAAAAACAAAAACTTGAGCAAGGTCAAGATAAATTAACTTGGCTGCAGTGTTAAAGATGAGCTTTGGGCAGTAGCCAATTGCTGGCTGGCTTGAGGCGCGTCTGAGGGTCTCTAACCAATTGTATGACAGATTCGGGCGCATGGACGATGCATGGGGCTACGGGGAAAATATATGTAGTGGTGAAAAATGGCAGTAACGTTCTTCTGTTCAAGACCAATCAGGAGTCCGTGTCTTTCATCCCTTCAAATGGTGACCCCGACGTGATACGCGGAGGAGCAGTGCTGCATGAGCATCCGAAGGGAACCCAGCTGAATGAGTGAAGCTCGCAGCTGCACTGCAGCTTCAACCCTGGGACATCACCTGAAGGACAGGTGAGCAGCTGGGCATTAATCATGGGAGCTAACCTCATGGCAGAAGAAGAGGCTATAGTAAAACTATTAACTCAACTACTAATAAAAAGGGGAGTAAAATATGATCCGTATAAGATAAAACTATTGTTGAAATTTTTGCAAAAGAATGGGGCCCCGTTGACGGTTTCAGCGGTATTTGATTTAAAAACTTGGGAAAATGCTGGGACAACTCTATGGGACGCTGCCTCGCAGGGAGATACAACAGCTGCTGAAGTGATGACGACCTGGCGCTTAGCAACTGAAACACTGAGATCATGGCAAGTGGAAAAAAGGGTACAAACAGCGGCTGCACAGGCTACACAGGCGGGTGAAATAAAAAGCGGTGACTGCATACCGCCAGAGAAAGCAAACCTGATAGACTTGGGAGTAGAGGCAGAGACAATATCCCAACCCATGGCGGCCACTCTGCACTCAATGCCATTGCGGCCATCAGCGCTGTCAGTGCCGCCGCCTGCCCCGCTGTCACCTCCGGGCACCCACCCGCCTGCTGCGTTCCTCAGGTTTGAGCGCCCACCCGCAAACACCAGGCGCTGCCATGTTCCGCCTGCTGCTGCGCCCGGGCCTGCTGCCATCGCTGCTAATAGTATATTGTGATTATTCTTAAATATGCTTTTCATAGAGGCGAGGGGTGGAATGTAGTGAGTTTATGTGACAAGCTTTTGGTAGCAGGGGGCCATAGGGGTGGTTTCTGTGAGAAGAATCTAGAAGCTGCTCCATGTTAGGTAAGGGCCCCGGTGCTAACCAGAGCCAAGCCAATAAGTGACGTTGTTTGAGCCTCTGTGAGAGCAGATGTAAGAAAGAGAAAAGAAAAAAAAAAGGGGGGGGGGGGGGAACGCTGTGCCACACAGCAGCTGGGAGAGTGAGAGGAGTGAGGAACAGCCTTGCAAGTGCCAATGTCAGTGAAGAAGGACGACGGTGAAGCAGGCTGTCCCCTTGCGGCCCATGGAGTACCACGGTGGAGCAGGGTTCTGCGCTGCAGCCCCGCTGCCACGGTTACCACCATGGACACCCTGTCAGCAAGAACCAGAGTTAGTGCTGGAGTGGATGTCTCCACAGTAACAGACACCACGTTGTGGGGTACTCACGTTTATAATATTCCACTGAATGTCAAAGGACCAATTGGGAATGACTGTATTGTATTGCTGCTAGGACGATCAAGTACAATTTTGACCGGATTGTTTGTTTTGCCAGGGATAATTGATGCTGACTATAATGGACAAATCCAAGCTATGGCTTGGACACCATCTCCGCCATTGTCAATACCAAAGGGAACTAGAATTGCTCAACTGATTCTTTTCCAAGCAGTAGTCTGCAGGAGTTGGTTCAAGAACAACTCCAACAAGGACATATTGTTCCGACAAACAGCCCATGGAATTCACCAGTGTTTGTCATCAAGAAGAAGAGTGGAAAATGGAGATTACTGCATGATTTGTGACAAATCAATGCAGTGATCGAGGACACTGCAGCCAGAAAAAAAAAAAAAAAAAAAAAGAAAAAAGAACAAAAGGAAAAAAGGGGGAAAAAGGAAAAAAAAGAAAAAATAGAAAAAAGGGAAACAAAGAAGAAAAAAAACTAGTACCATTGAATATTGTATCGGACTCGCAAATGCTGTAGGTGTTGCTCAGCGCATTGAGAGGGCACATTTGAGACACATCCCAAAGGAGAACTTGTTTCTAAAATTTAAGGAGCTGTTATTTTTGGTAGAGCAGTGAGTGCACCTGTACTGTATTATTCACATGCAGAGCCACACCATGTTACCTGGTATTTTTGCAGAGGGTAACACACGCACTGACCAGCTAACTAATATGACCCTGACTGCCCTGGTGCCTAAGATGCTGGAGCAAGCACAGTTATCTCATGCCTTTTTCCATCAATCCGTCGAAGTCTTGGTGGAACAATTCACTATATCGATCACTGACACCAAATTGATTGTCCAAACATGTCCTGATTGTCAACAACATGTTTTGACCCTGTCTTTAATGGTAAACCATAGAGGTCTACGCTCCTTACAGTTATGGCAGATTGACATAACGCATATTCCAGAATTTGGTCACTTCAAATATGTTCACGTATCGGTAGATACTTTCTCTCTTGCTATTTGGGCGACAGTTGCGGTGGGTGAAACTAGTCGCCATGTCCAGGCTCACTTCCATGTCGCTTTCGCAGTGCTAGGCATCCCAAAGGAAATAAAAACCCGACAATGGCCCCGCCTATTCACTATCCACTCCCTTCAAACCTTTTTTCAAACTTGGGATATCTGACACATCACAGGCATTCCTCATTCCCCCATGATTCAAGCCATTGTAGAGCGCACACATCGTACCTTGAAAGCGCTGCTAAATAAACAAAAAGGGGGAGACACCCAGGAAACACCACAGAACAGGTTGGGAAAGGCACTTTACATAATGAATCACCTAGCATTACCCTTTCCTCATGAAGAGGTACTACCCATAGTAAAAAATTACAAAAATATGAATTCTGCACTGTCACGGGTGCCACAATCAGAGCAGGCCTTAGTGATGGTAAAAAATTTAAATACAGGTCTTTGGGAGGGACCCCAGCCTCTAATAACTTGGGGTCGAGGGTATGCTTGTGTCTCCACAGGTCACGGACCAAGATGGGTACCAGCAAGGGGGTAAGGCCATGGTTGGCCTCCTCCTCACAGTCACCGCTGTCATCAGTTATTGCCAGCCCTGGGTCTCCATCCAACCACACCGCAACATCTGGGCCACCCTCGTCAACATGACAGGACAAGAAGCGATGTGCCTGTCCCTGGCTAGTGCTAATGACCCATTTACGACATGTCTGGTGGGGATCCTGGCAGATAACAAAGATTGGACTGTCTACTTGCTGCGAGCGCCCCTAGAGCCACAAAAATTAGATATCCTGGGAAGTATAACAGCCACATCATGTGTAAGGTTCAATTATATGGGCAAAAGCCAAATCATGAAACAAATCATCAATGCCACACTTGCTGCTTATCGCAATGCATCTCTTTGGTGTAATTATACAAAACTATAATAGTATCATTCCTTGTGCCAGGAGCAGCTCTGCTCGGCTGTGGGATCGACTGTGGAACGGACGCCCCTAGGTGCACCCCGAACATTTTCCTCGGAGGGGTCTCCACTCTCAGCCGCTCACCGCGGGAGTAGACAAGGACCTCCTGAAGCCACAGACAAATTATTTTAAGTGATATTTTCTTGTGGTATGAATGAGAAGTGCAAGAGGCCTCTGCGTGATTGTGATTGTGCTGTGCAAGTGAGACACAGCATTGCTGTGAAGCAACATTGTAATTCTGCATGTGATTTTCACCCTGTTGCTTATTGTACCTTGTTTATTGCAATGTCTGCAGTACTTGATAGAAAAATCTATAGAAAGCGTTTGGTTGGTTGAAAATAAAAAAAGGGGGAATTGTGGGAAAGGAATTCGCAGGTGGCTTTGCACTGTTTCACATGTCCCTGAATTAGAGATAATGAGGAAATAAGCAGTAGAAACAAAAACCTGAGCAAGGTCAAGATAAATTAACTTGGCTGCAGTGTTAAAGATGAGCTTTGGGCAGTAGCCAATTGCTGGCTGGCTTGAGGCGCGTGTCTGAGGGTCTCTAACCAATTGTATGACAGATTCGGGTGCATGGGGCTACGGGGAAAATATATGTAGTGGTAAAAAATGGCAATAAAGGTCTCCTTTTCAAGAGCCATCAGGAGTCCATGTCTTTCATCCCTTCACACAGTCAAAAGAGACTATTATGAACATGAGCCTTCCTGCTGGTGCCTCTGTAATAGGCTACTTAGAGTTGGCATTTATCTCCTTTCCCATCAAATCAACCTCCTTTTTCAAGTGCTTTGATATCTACTGATGAAAAGAATAATATAAGGGCTAAGTATTATTATGCTTTCCCCATTCTCTCTTGGGCCAGCAAGTCTACTTAATATGACTATCTTGCTTCCCATCCCCCTCCCATGTGTGGTAATGAATTCCTCCCCTTAGTCAGTAGAGTCAGATGTTCTCCAGGCTGGTGGGGTGAGGAAAAAGATGGAGGAAAAATCACCGTGCACCACACTCATTTTGAATCCCTAATCAGAGTCCTCTGTGGGAAAAACTAATTTCCCAGCCTGCCTTGACATGTGAAATAAAGTCATTCTTGAAAACAGGAGCTTGATCGGTCACTTGTGAAATTTCATATTCAACTAAAAATAAAATATCCATCCATTGATATTTCATTTAAAGGCAAAGGAAAACAAATCATTTTCCTGGATGTTGGGACTGGTTTCCATTAGTTATGACCTTCCAAATGGAGGGTATGCACAAATTAATTTTAATATTTTCAACAGATCTGCACAACATCAGGGAAATATGCCTCTCCCTAGAACAATATTCAGAGGCAAAGTTTTGTGAAGATGCTTCCTTGCAGAATATATTCTTGTTTTTTCTTTCTTTGTCAGCCCTGTAAGTCTTCTCTGACTCACTGTGTTACCTACCTCTAGAAACAGTTAGACATATTTTTCTTGCAAAACTGATGAATTTGCCATTAAGATTATGTTTCGCTTTAAGCTTAATTAATGTCCTATTGGATGTAAGCATATATTTAAGTACTGCAGAGATGTCTGTCTCATACAGGTGGACTTTTATCTCATGGTTAGCTCAAATGGAGCCAGTTAAAATTTTGAACTAAAAATATTTTAAAATGCCTTGTTACATTAAAGCTCTAGTGAATAAAGCTCTTCAGTATAAGAGCTCTGAATGTGCAGATCCCATTTAGTACCTTCCAAAATGAAGCCACGCATACCAGGTATGAAATGAATAGACACTGCTGGATACTTCCTGAAGGTAATGAACGACATGACTCCAGGTTGGTGCGTAGCTGAAGCAACTTTATTGTCTAACCCATCTACTTATATAGACTTAGGGTATCTACATGCTTTTATCACACGACTTGGCAAAACTCGCTCATTAGCTGTTATCTCCTTTGCGTGTACTGATGAGCAACAGGGCAAACTGCACCTGTTGTTTTTGTTCTTCTTTTCTCCCAATTGTACCTTCTTTATCTTCAAGCTACGTGACTTTTGCCTCGTTATGCATTTTTCCTTTTATCACCTCAACTCTGTATCTAATATACTCCACATATTTTCTGACTGATCTCCCACAACTTCCCATTTGGGCAGATGTCCTGGTTTCAGTTAGGACAGTTATTTTTCCTCCTAGTAGCTGGTAGGGTGCTATGTTTTGGATTAGGATGAGAAGAGTGCTGATAACATGCTGATGTTTTAATTGCTG